>NW_016157633.1:323-56154 GCF_001687245.7 Rhagoletis zephyria | reverse complement strand
GATAATTATGTGAATAATTCTCTTATTCGCAGAGCTCTAAACGAGTTTAATTCGCTCTTAAACTCTTCTGCTATCGATTTCTCTTCTTCCAAATCTAATTTCAAACTACTTTTAAATAGTATGCTAAAATAGTTATCAATTTATACTTTGTTTTATCGGATAGTCTATACGAAATGTTTATTTTCTAGATTAAATAAATAAATAAATAAATAAATATTTATTGCGCTTGGCTTTGTCATTTTTCGCTGCGTTCTATCTTCGGTGCAAAGGCAATAGAAAATTTGTACATNCAAGAAAGGAACCGGGCCTAGGTGGCTACCTAGAGGGACTCCTGAAGTAACATCAATGATGTCAGAGATAGTAATTTTATAAACATTACCCTTTGTGATCTATCTTAGAGGTATGAAGAGATCCAACGTAGAAAATTAGGTGAAAGACCAAGAAGATCAAGTTTATAGATGAGCAGCGAGGGACACACTTAATAAATAACACTTTTATTTTTTTATGAACTATATTTTATTTATATACCAAGATATTGTTAAAAACGAGTATTCTGGCGTTTTATAGTATTATCTGTTACTTACATTCATAATTTTGCTTTGAACAAAAATGTAGTGTAAAGTAATGATTTTTTTAGCATGACTAGTCTAACGTACTGATTTCTCGCATAAAAAATCAGGCAACCCTAGGAGGAATGCCTGTAATGACACCAAGGTGCGTATAGCTCAATGTGGCATCTGCTAGGGCAAGCACCTTTTCGTTGGTGCGGGGGGTTAGCTGAATCGCCGTTCGGTCCTTCCCTGGGAGGGGGTAACACGGATGCTCCCGTAGCCTCCGCACTACCCCTTCTTCCAGATTAGGGCTGCTGGCGAACGGTGACCAAGAACTTCCGCCTCCTAATCCAGGGTGTTACGCGGCACCGTGCCAATTGGACGGTTTGCAACCAGGAGGGATAACCGGCTATATTTGAACGGCGTCTAAGGGGCATCAGGCTGGCTGTGTTACCCCAAAACAACCCCGCGGGAGCGCTAAGCCCAGGTGAGCTGACTACCCTGCATGACGCCATTATGGACGAAGTTTTTAAGGGATGGACGCATCCGCGGCTTTCTGCGAGGTCTACTTCCGGCCAGGTATGCTCCTTGTGAACTGCAAGGACAAAGGCACCGCAAAATGGCTTGAAGGGACGGCTCCTAAACTAGGGAGTTGGAAGGGACCCACATTGTGTTCAAAAAGGGGGGGTGATATACAGTATATTGTGCTTAGCTGCCAATCCTTCTTTGCACGAAAAACTTGTGCGCTTAACCGAAAAAAGTACTTAAGCGAATTTTCTTTGCTACTTCAATGAGGAATGTATCCGAATCACTATGAAACCAAATAATGGAGGAGCACCTACCACGTAGAAATTACTGAAAGCGAACATTTTTCCGAATGGTATCTTATTATCTATATAGCTACATAAAATTATAGCCGTTTTCGTTGTTCTTCGAGATGAGAAAAACAAATAAAAGCTTGCCAAATTAGGGTAAGTGTAGAGCCAGTGCAGGTAATTGTAATACTTTCTTTGATAATTGATAATAGTTGCACAACTTTTAACATAGGTATCTCTAATGTGCAGGTAGGTTGAATGCATCTATCGGAGCAGTTTCCTTACAAATGTTTAAAATAATGACGCTGAGGCGAATTTTGGGGAAAGGTATCTTAAATGTTCACTTAAGTACAGAGGCAGCAAAGCAAATATACTGTACCGCTTATGCACAATATGACAGTTTTCCTTCCGATAAGCGCTGACAAATCGTCAGATTATGCCATGGGGCTACTTAGGGCGCAAAACCAGGGGCTTAACACCACGTCGTGGGGCGTCATCTCCTGCAGCATCTAGAACACCACCCTAGGACTGAATGTAGGCATAGATGTGGACTCGCATAATAGCATCAGGAAAGCTGGTTAAAAGTTGAGTTACAGGTTCAGCTTTGTGACTATGCGGCCCTGGAAACGTGCAAGCAGGAAGGAGATGAGGAGGTAATGTAGCTGGATGTCGATCCCCCTGTCCCACCGACTGCGGAGTCCTCAGGCGCTCCTGTGAGCCAACTTAACCCTCCTTCGGAACCCCAAGGCACCAATATGCGAGACGTAGCGGCTCTTTCACAGGAACAGATACCCTCCACACAAGAGCTGCTTGAGGGACTTGACCTTAAAAGCCTTGAGCCCGACGTGAAAAGCGAGAGCGATGTAAGGCTCTCGGACCTGGACGAGCAAAGATGAGGCACATACCGCCCTTGAAAGTAGCCCAGATCAACCTGCACCATGCGATTGCAGCCTCGGCTGTAATTGCTAGCAGGTTTTCTACAGACGATCTATGCATTTTACTTATTCAAGAGCCGTGGACTTACAGAGGCCAGGTAAGCGGACTAAAATGATCGCGCAATAAGGTAATATGGGATCTCGCCAAAGAGAGACCCACAGCATGTGTAGTGCTTAGAAAAGATATTGATTATTTCTGCATTAGCATTAGGACACTTCGGGTTAATAGAAGGCCCTTAGAATTAGTCTTCGCTGCTGCATATTTTCCGGGGGACAACAACACCATACCCGCAGCAGAGGTATAACAACTGGTGTCGCATTGCCGTAGGGCCCGACTTCCTCTTATCCTCGGATCTAACGCAAATGCGCACCACGTGGAGTGGGGGGCACCGACATCAATAAAAGGGGTGAGTCCTTACTAGAGTACATATTAAGCGAAGATTTATGTATAAACAATGTTAGCAATTGGCTGACGTTTGTCAGCACTCTAAACAACAGCCTGGGTAACAATCTGATCACACAATGGAGGATGTCCACGGAGCCTTCGTTATTTGATTATAGAATTATCCAATTCTTGATCGGAGCGGGGTCACGGTAAGTCTTCCGATGAGGAACCCTGGGAATGCAGACTGGAAAAAATATAGGAAATTATTAGATTTTAACCTACCGGGTATAGAGAGGCAACATAGAAGAGAGAGAGTTTTAGAACCTTCTGCGAAAGCATCTCGAACACTCCAGCAGCCGCGAAGTTACACAAGGCTCTAGCCAGAGGGACGGTATAATCGGAATTAGCACTAAAGCTTCCGGATGGCACCTACACTAACAGCAAAGATGATATGGTAGCCACTCTGTTTACAACACACTTCGCGGAGGCCACTACCTTAGAACTGGAGCCGGAGGTTTGCCGAACTAGACCACAACCATGTAACTGGAAACTGGCAAGAAGTGTTTTCACCCAGGGCTCAGTCAGGTGGGCGTAGGGATCGTTTGAGCGCTATAAGACCTCAGGGGTAGATGGCATACACCCGGTTACGCACGGTGGAGGGAATATAATACCACACCTGGTGGACGTAATGAGAAGCAGTCTTGCGGAAGCTTACATTCCACAAGTGTGGCGGAGGGCACGAGTAATCATTATCCCGAATGTGGGTAAAAGAGATTACTTGCTAGCATAGTCTTTCAGACCTATTAAGGCTTGCGTTAAAAGCAATGGAGAATATAATAGACAATCATATTAAAGCTAGCATTCTGAAGGCAAAACTTCTACACACTTGTCAGCATGCATATAGGGCTTAAAGTTCCATGGACACAGCCCTGTATCAACTGCCAACCGAAATTCGGGGGCTTTTGAATGCGGAGAAACAGTGCTCTACGCTTTCCTTGATACAGAAGGGGCGTTTGACAATATGTTGCATTCTGGAATGCGTAGAGCACCAGAGAAAAGAAACGTGCAGCCAGTGATCTGCAACTGGGTGGATACGCTGTTTTGTACTAGAATTGCTGAAATCAGGGTTGGGGACAGCGCGGTACAACTGCAAACAACAAAGGGCCGCCCTCAGGGAGGGGCTTAATCACCTTTTCTGCGGAGCCTAGTGGTGGATGAACTCCTTCAGCTTCTCTCCGACAATGGTATCCACTGCGAAGACTATGCGGATGACATAGTGATCATGGCGAGCTGCCGTCGTACCTTTTACTAGGAAAGAGCCCAGCCGGGCATGAGGGACATAACCCTGGAGGGGGTCGCGGTCAACGTCGCCAGCGAAGTGAAATATCTGGGTCTAATCCTAGATACCAAACTTCTATGGAAGAAACATGTGGACGCGATCACCTCCAAGGCCACGAAAGCTTTAATGGTGTGTAAGCGTCTGGCAGGAAAATCCTGGGGTTGTAGCCCCAAGATCTTAAGATGGCTTTACACCATGATAGTACAGCCAACGATTACATATGGGGTGGTGGCTTGTGGGGCTTGGGTAGCTTTGCTAGAGAGGGGTTTGGAAAAAGGAAAGGTCATATCCTCTAGGAATATGGAGAAGCTAGGGTCCTCGCTCCCGCTGCTCTGTTCCCTAGATATGTCATAGAAAAAACCATAGTATATGAGAAAAGTTTAGAGATAAAGTTATGCAGCAAAACAACCTGGAGCGTCCCCGCCTTTCAAAGTGGCACAATGCACTGGTACACAGATGGATCGAAGACCGCAGAAGAAGTAGGGGCTGGAGTCCTTGGGCCCAGAACAACAATCCCTGTTCCTGTGGGGAAATATCCGAGCATCTTCCAGGCATTAGTCTATGTCATCTACTTATGTGCGGAGACAATCATGAGTAGAGGGTACAGAAATGAGAGAATTATAATATTGATTGATTGATAATATCCTCTATCCTCGTTGGTCCTTGAGTGCATTGAGAAGCTAAACGCTCTTGGCAAACACAATAACATCATGTTAGCGTGGGTACCCCGTCATAGGGGAGTAGAGGGTAATGAGGTGGCTGACTGTCTCGCTAGAGAGGCGGCAGCCATCACTCCAGTTGGCCCAGAGCCTTTCCTGGGAATAGGTCCCAATACTATAAAGGAGGAACTTAGGAGGGAGAGGTTCACACAAAGGGATCTAAACTGGCGAAGTTCGGGAGGAATGTGCCAGGAGGGTTTAACAATAAGAGATTCCAAGGCTTAATAAGCCAACCAAAAGAGAGGCTTAGAATTGTAACAGGTTTTCGTACAGGACACTGCAGAATAAGGGATTACCTAAATAAGCTGGGCATATGGTCGAATGATCTCTGTAGGTTCTGTGACTTGACCAGCGGGATGCCGCTTCACATTCTCACCAAGTGTGATGCAGTCTGCAGAAGGCGTGAGAGGAGTATAGGCTCGTATTGTACACAGCTTGATCACATCCACTCCCTTCCCCCGAAGGCCCTATTGCATTTTCTGAGGGATCTGGGCTTAGATGAAGTGATGTGCAGAGAAGAGGGCATAATAGATCACCAGGTCGCGGTGCACACTAGAGATGGGCGCGGGATAGCGGGATCTGCGGGACCCACGGTACTGATTTAAAATTAGCAGGGATGGGCGGTATCGGGAAGATCTGTAAAAATATGGCGGGCGGGACGGGACCAAAATCCTTTCCCGACACTCCCGATAAAACCGCAACCCCCGCAAATTCACAAAATCTTCCTTAAAAATGATGTTTGAAACATGCACTTTTTTAAGCAAAACAAAATAAGCGGAAGATACCAGATCTTTCATTATTATTTAAAATTAATTTGTAAGACATGAACATGTTTGTCAACCTTCGATCGGTTTGCAAACCACGCCACACACGGTGAAATCTCAACCGATCGTTTCAATTTGTTGTCCGTTTGTAGCCTGCTTTAGAGATAGATTTCGGGACCCACGGGACCCGCGGTACAATTCTGGAAAACGTCGGGATGCGCGGGTTTGGGACTTAAAAATCGAGTTTCGGGATGGGCGGGATCGGGATTAAATATTTAGTTCCGTGCCCATCTCTAGTGCACACCACACATTAATATCTATCTATGTATCTATGTGGCACCCGCGTTTACTTGCTTAGCTTTTGGCCACCAGGCCAGTGCCGCATATGTATAACGGCTTTTACTACCGTAATGAAAGACCAATACGTAAGTTTGTCTTATCATGAAGTCTGTGACAAGCATAAAACACACTTGTAGCCATGTTTGTAACATTCGAGAGATTTGAGTGCCAACCGAGCCTTTTGTTCAGAGTTATCCCTAGATACTTCGCCTCTTCTAGCCTACCAACCTACCAAATGGAAATATACCTACCAATTTTGGTGGGAAAAGCCCGTGTGTGGCAACACTGTGCCCGAGCTAACATTGCAAGCCGGAATAATCCTTCAGTACGAAATTAAATACATATGTATTTACGCGTGCAAAGCTACTGGTCAACATTAGGGTTCTTCTCGAAGTCTTGCAAGATACACGGATTGCACCAAATGCAAAAATACTATTCCAAATTTCGAAGAGTACTAAAGCACCCCATTGCAAAGTGGTAGAATGCATGGGTAGTAAGCAGCGAAATTATGTATCAAATACAATAACAAGAGACAGCAAAAAAAAATGAAGTGAGCGAGATGAGAGGAATGAGGGAAATATGTAGCAATTCCAACAACAAAACAACCAGCACGACCCTGTGCATTTACCTTGCTATGCTATTTTGCAAAATATATACATGGGTTTCGACGTTGCATATTTTGCAGCGATAGGAAATGTTGTTTCCCATGAATTTTCTTGTTGTGTGTTTGCAATTTATGCAATCCGTGCAATCCGTGCTACGTGCAATGGCTTTGCAAGATTTGGAGAATACCCCTATTATATCCACGTTCATATGCAATGCATACCCCACATATACGAACATTTTGAAATACGTATGTATGTATGTATGCATAGATATCTGAGCTGTGTAATGATTGAATCAATTAAGTGTGCATTCTCATTTTTTTCGTTTCAAAAATGTGATTGTTTGATTTAAAAAATTTAACAACCACTCTTGAGATTGGTTACAAATTGTAAACACAAAATATGTAGTGTGTTATGGAATGGTTGACACCCATTCACATAGAGAATGTGAATGCAAAAAAAAGTCAATCATGTATGATTGTACGTTTATGTGAATGCAATCTGTTATTATCATTCAATACTAATACTACGGTTGAGATTTTTGTACTCAAATTGTGAAACCAGAAGATTGCTATCTCCCTTAAAATAAGTAAACAAATAAATATTTGGTGCTAAAATATTTTCGAAGTGTTTGGCCGAGCTTCTGCTCAAACTTGAGGCATGAGTTCTGTTGTTGTGGCACAAATGGAGACACCTATGTACATATTTAAGGCTCACTCAGAACACCAAATTGTTCTATAAGAAGAGTTTTCATGGCAGAAATATACTCGAAGGTTTGCCATTGCGTGCCGAAGGACGACTGCTATTTTGGGTTATGATCTGACCAGGTATTTAATCATGGCCTATGGAGTGGAAGTACGCACATGTAATTCCTCTGCTACGGCGGCCGCCGTAAGTACATGCTAAATATACATATCGTCGTTTAAAGTACAAAACCGCGTATCAAGAAAATGCAAAACGGCGTAATTGCATAAATTATTTTCTAGAGAGTAAAATCACCCATACCAAAATGGTTCTCTTTTTTATAAAGAAAACGTATTTATGGCTAGTATATTTCAGGACGAATGGATAAGAATTGAGCCAAGAGCTTTTGTGAGCAAATCCAATATTTGGCAGTAAATGTCAGTTACGCGGTTTTGCAGAATGACGATACGCGGCTTTGTACTTTAAGCGACGATATGTATGTATGTATACATATTTGATTATTTGTTCTCAAAATGCATGAAAACTATAGTATGCTTGCAAACAATTAATAACATTTTGTGATAAACAGTTTTACAATGTATAAATTTATGATATAAAATCCCCTCTACCAAAAAACTTTAATTGGGTAACACCGCTTCGAATTTTTACAATTGAGCAATTGTCAAAAATCTGCCTTTTCTAGCAAAAAGTTGTTTACCAGGGTGTCTTTGAACTAATGATTGGTANCGAAGTGTTTGGCCGAGCTTCTGCTCAAACTTGAGGCATGAGTTCTGTTGTTGTGGCACAAATGGAGACACCTATGTACATATTTAAGGCTCACTCAGAACACCAAATTGTTCTATAAGAAGAGTTTTCATGGCAGAAATATACTCGAAGGTTTGCCATTGCGTGCCGAAGGACGACTGCTATTTTGGGTTATGATCTGACCAGGTATTTAATCATGGCCTATGGAGTGGAAGTACGCACATGTAATTCCTCTGCTACGGCGGCCGCCGTAAGTACATGCTAAATATACATATCGTCGTTTAAAGTACAAAACCGCGTATCAAGAAAATGCAAAACGGCGTAATTGCATAAATTATTTTCTAGAGAGTAAAATCACCCATACCAAAATGGTTCTCTTTTTTATAAAGAAAACGTATTTATGGCTAGTATATTTCAGGACGAATGGATAAGAATTGAGCCAAGAGCTTTTGTGAGCAAATCCAATATTTGGCAGTAAATGTCAGTTACGCGGTTTTGCAGAATGACGATACGCGGCTTTGTACTTTAAGCGACGATATGTATGTATGTATACATATTTGATTATTTGTTCTCAAAATGCATGAAAACTATAGTATGCTTGCAAACAATTAATAACATTTTGTGATAAACAGTTTTACAATGTATAAATTTATGATATAAAATCCCCTCTACCAAAAAACTTTAATTGGGTAACACCGCTTCGAATTTTTACAATTGAGCAATTGTCAAAAATCTGCCTTTTCTAGCAAAAAGTTGTTTACCAGGGTGTCTTTGAACTAATGATTGGTACTGAATTAAAGATGCACACACATAAAAGATTGCAGCCTTTTCAATACTCATTCAGTGTTAAACCTTTTATGATTTGGCATTGGTTTTTTCAATCTTGCTATGAATATGTTGATGTGTGAATTCATAACTGCTTGGAGTGAATGGAAAATTTAAAAAATATAAACCTCAATCTTAAGCGAGGAATAAGTAATGAAAACTGAATAGAAAAAAAATTTTGATTTAAAATTGAAAATTATTTCACATTTCACAAATTTTAGAGTACATGTCGTCGGTGTTTTTTTCTAAACCGCCCATCGACCAATTGCAAAACCGCCATTGCCTTGATAGGCGGCATTTTCTTTAGCTATTATTTTACAAATCTGTTGTTTTAATAACGATTTTATGGTTTTTATGCATAAATCTCGATGCCTGGATTTCAGGGCTACCAAATCCCATTTTTGCCACAATGGCTATTTAGGCGGTTTTGCAACTGGTCGATGGGCGGTTTTGCAAAAACATCGACGATATGGATGTAGGGTAGTGATGGGATGGCAACAATAATTAAAGGATTAAGTGAGTTTGTTAGGCGGCAACCTCACAATTTGACGATACAATACCGAAGCGTTCATCAATTGTTTTAAGCAATAGAATGTAAGAGTGTAACAGTACACGCCAATGAGTCCTAGCCGCGTTAGTCAATTTCAATTAAATAAATAAATTAAAAATAAAAACTTTTTAATATATCACGCTTCTACAAAAGGTTTAAAAAAAATATAGTTTAAAAAACTAAGAAATCGCTCATATAATTTCCATTCGTACTGTCATCAGGTATGTATAACGCTTGTATCTATACTTTCTTTCGCAGTATAATACTTTTTTTGGGTTCCAAACTGCGGTTTTTTTCGCGGGAACACGTTTCAAAAATGCCCATATCGTCACCTAAAATGCAAAAGGCCGTAACTAACATTTTTAGTATTTTACAGGAGAAGCAAAAAACGTTATAAATTAAAGACTACTTAAAGCTAAATATCCAAATTGTAGATTTAAGCTTAGAAAACAAAGACGGATTTGTTTCTGAAAACCAAATTAAGGAGAAAAAGTAGTTTTTAAGAAATGTTAGTTACGGCCTTTTGCACTCTCTTTTTCTGAAACCAAAAAGCCGTAACTACTTGAAAAAAATTGTGCATAAAATAAAACAAATGGTTAAAATAAGAAAATGTGCTTTTAGGCTGTAACTAAAAAAGTTTTTAACAAGTTATGTCTTTTTGTATCTATTTATTGTAAGTATTTTAACACAAAAGAAATTATTTAATTAATAAATTTAATTCGAGAAAATAAAATTAAATTAAACTGGTTAAGAAAAACAAAATAATTCATTTGAAAACAACAAAACCTGCATTACAAATAGCAAATTAGAATAGGTTTAAGATGTAAAGGGTATATTATCATAAAAGCTGTGGCAGTCAGCCGGAAGTAAAAATTTAAGTTCCTGCAGGTGTTCCCATTTCTTTTTGGATATTGGTATTCTTTCGGTATGTAACTGTGAAGGTTCGATGTCCCTAAATTTTTGTTGTGTACGTTGTGGCAAAACGTTATAATCGTCGTTGATATTTGTTTTATAATAAATTATTCCAGATGGATCATATGCCAAGGCACGGATCATATTAACAGTTGGCTCTCCGGATTTTTTGCCTGTAATGAAGATACTGAGTTTTTTATACATAATTTATACATGTGTGTTAAATTTTACCTGGTCGAATAGATACGTAGCGCTTAGGAATACTTTCGTAGTCAAGGAAATACTTGTAATCAACATGATGCACTTTTAGAGGAAATGGGTTCTTTCGAGACTCTCTAATCAAGCCAGACAGCTCAGATGGTAAATTTATTTGTCTCTTGTTGATTTTTCTTTGAATGAGGGAGTGGGTCGAATCACACTCCATTTGTGTATGTCCCACTATTAAATATTTATGTGCTACCGTTATGTTTTCTTGAACACATAAAGATAATATTGCGTTAGAGAGAATTACATTTCGGTTCTGGTAGAAACAACCATCGGAATATATAATTATGTGTGTGGCATTTTTTATGTATTTTATTATACATGTAGCAAAGGTAGGAGCAACAAGGGTACCATCTGTTTCGTCCCAGACAAAATTGTCAGATTCATGTGAAATAACGTTATAAATTGTGAAATTGTGCACTTGTAATTTCATTTTATAGTACGTGGCATTTGCATTTGTCTGTGGAATCAATTTCACTGCCTGCATGTCAATGCATAACAACAAGTGTAATCCTGATTTGGCGTTTTCTATGTCATTTAACTTTTCATTTCTCATGTCTTGTATATCCTTTCTATGAATGTCGTACTGATCTTGGGTTAAGTTCTTCGATTCGTATGATGTGCGGGTGTCGCACATATCATTTTTTGGCTTAAATATACAACAGTTTTGTTTTTTTAATACTGCCATAAATTTTGGAAAAGATACATGAACTACTTCATTAGTCTCGCAGTCTTTAGAATAAACTTCATAGACATGTTTGTAGCTTTTAAAATCGGACTGCAAGTACAGTTTCTCCGTATAATGTCTTCGGTAGTGTGATTCAAGCTTAGGAATGTCATGCAACCATTTTTCCAGAAAATTTAAACTTTTTTGAAATAAGACTCCTTCATTAGTAAATGCTTTACGTTCTGATGTTATTTTGTTTTGTTCTTCTGGAGAAATATTGGTGCCATGGGAGTCATTGAAATTTACCCAATTCCTCACCATTTTCTCATTTATTCCAAGCGTAGATAAAAACATATGAAAGCACACTTGGACACGTTTAGAATGATGTTTTAAATAGTAACGTTTTGTAATTGATCTTCTAGAGTTCTCAACACCAATTCGCTTTATGTTTCCGCGTTCAACAAGATTAACGACATTTTTTTTTGATCCCATGACATTTTCCAGTGCCCATTAAATATTTCCTTACGATTTTCTTCGGAAAATGTAGAACAATTCCGTACAGCACTTTTCTCACAGAATTTTGAAGTACATCCAGCTTTAAGTTCTCTTGGAGCTTTTTCACTAATAATGCATTTCGATAGTATTTTTTGTATATTTTTTTGTGTATTTTTTCCTTTCAATCGGTTTATTATATTTCCAGATCTTTTATTATTTTTTTTAAGTTTTTCATTACAACCATTTTCACAATTAGTACTCATTTTAGTAATTTTGTTTTATTCCGGGAATTTGATAGAGAATGAAAGATAATGAAAACAACTGTAATTACGGATAACACAATGTGTCACATTGAAATAGAATCAAAGAGAATGAAAAAAAGTGTAGTTACGGCTTTTTGGTTTATGAAATTGTTGAAGTTGTAGTTACGGCCTTTTGATTTTTGCCTNGTCAAAAAGTCAATTTTGAATTTTTTGTTAGTTACGGCCTCTTGCATTTTAGGTGACGATATATACTATTATTTAAAAAATAGGGATATAAATCCACATTACAAACTATGTAGGGAAATTTAAAAAAATTGCACAACACACTTTGTATTCAAAATTTTTAGAAAAATTCCAAGTAGCTTATTAACCTACCAGTTTCAATAGGCTAAGAATTCGCGTGGATTTTTTGTTAATTTTTTGCCCACTGTGTTATTAGTTTCTTCCATACAAAACAAACTGTCGAACATAGTAACCTTGTATGGTAGAAAATGCGTGAAGTCGTCAGCAAAAAAAAATCAAAGGTCAACGGTATTTTTAGACACTTCAAACTATAATATTGTGTTTGTGCATCTCTTTTCTTTCAATTTTCTAATATTTCTGCAAAGAGAGAAATTTTGATTTGTTGGACTGAATTAAAGAATGCACACACATAAAAGATTGCAGCCTTTTCAATACTCATTCAGTGTTAAACGTTTTTTGATTTCGCATTGGTTTTTTCAATCTTGCTATGAATATGTTGATGTGTGAATTCATAACCACTTGGAGTGAATGGAAAATTTAAAAAATATAAACCTCAATCTTAAGCGAGGATTAAGTAATGAAAACTGAATACAAAAAAAAAATTTGATTTAAAATTTAAAATGGTTTCACACTTACACAGCTCTGACAGATAAAAGTTTGATCTCCGTCAAAGTTTAGAGTACATTCATTTTGTCTCGGGGTGTACAATAGAGGAATACCTGGTATTATGTGTACCATACCAGAAATTCCTTTAATTTAGTGGAAAACCGTTTCTGTAATACATTGTAAGAAATGATTTTTTTTAAAATTGAGATACTGCGAAACGGGATTTTTGCGCAGTAATATACTGTTTTTTTTACCGAAAAAAGATATAAGCGTTAGGTATGTAACCTGAGAATCGCGCATAAATATTACATAGTTACATCCCAAGCTAATAAAAACTCAAGCGTGAAGCGTAAAAGAAAAATAAAAAGGCAAAGTTTGTGCGTGTGTGCTTGTGCGCAGTGCGCATCGACAGTGGCCGAAGCTCCTATGGGTAGCACGCAATCGCAGTAAGACGATAGTTTTACGAAAATTACCAAAAACGCGAAGGAGCCCAAAGCAAGTGTTAAGCGGTGCTCCCATGGGTAGTAAGTAATGGGTAGCAAGCAATAACTTGAAAGCGAAAAGCATATGAAAGAAGTTGTAAAATTTCTGGGCGAAAGCTAAAGTAGCGGCTACTCCCGTAAACAGCCGCAGCAGTGAAGCGGCGGTTATTTCAAATAAGTGAAATAACAGGTGTAAGAGTGGGAAAAAAGAACAAAAACTAGTCAAAGCAACGAAGTACACACGAAAGTTAGAGTGAGAAAATGTAGTAGGCGGTTTGAATAGAAAAGTGTGCGTGAAAGGAGTCGCACGCTGGCGTAAATAAAAAGAAGAACAAACGTGTGGTTAAAATTGCAACACGAAGAAAGATATAAGAAAAGCAAAGAAAATAAATTGAAAATCAAAGACACGAAATTAGAACGACGACCGCACGTATAAAGCCGTGGAAGCAGCTAATAAAAAAAAAAAAAAAACAAATATACTTCAGAATAAAAAGCGACGAGTAGCAGCAAAGCGATATTCGAGTGGCGAATCGGCCAAGACAACGAATCAATATCAAAGTAAAATCAGCGAAGTAAGGCCGAGCAACAGAAGACGATCAGCGAAAGTAGCGTAGCAAGGGAACGTAAGCGTATATTTTTAATTTACACGTGTTGAAAAATTGTGTTTGCATTTTATTTGCTGTTAGTGTTCAGTAGTGTTATTTGTAGCCTTTAGTGTTGAACAAAACACATGTACTGATGTATGAATTTTTTAAATTTTTATGCACAATCCTGACACATACAAAAACAATTGCGAATATTGTTAAATTTTTACTTTTTACTTAATATTGTATTGTTATTGAAAAATTATTAGAACGTGAGTTAGTTAATGATAGAACTTTTTAGAAAAGTATCGATACTAGTACTAATTTACAATACTTTAAAAAAGAATCGATGTCAGTACTCATATTTGTAAAAAAGTATCGATAATACTCATACTTCCAAGTATTTTTAGGGCAAAAGCGTAAAGTTAACAAAAATCTGATTGCTTTGTTTACATACACATATGACCTCTTCCTTTTGTAAATTAAATATACATTGATTTTAATAGATAAAGTCTGATCTAAAAGGCATTTCTAAAGGAGGTTGAAAAGAACTTGCAATGAATTTAAAAGCGTAATATAAATATTTACACCAAAAGGCTTATTTGAAGCTTTGAAAAGTAACTAAAGGCATTGTTTAAAGGAAAGATAAACTCTGTTTCTTCGAAAGCGGGCTGGATTTCGAATTTGAAACCAAGGTAGAATACATTGGAAAACGAAGGCTCCGTCTTTGTGGAGAATTGCCAAGTTATCGAGCCGAAGACCACTTTCCTAACCCATTCCTTACACTGGCACAAAAATACTGGTGTGTCCTTTTAACCAGACCCGTCCTGACCTGAGACCTGAGGTCCGTTTGACTCGTCCACTCTGAAAATTCGACTAAATTGCGAAAATTGTGAATTTTTTGCCATTTTCTTCACAATTTTGACATAACTCCAAATTTAGGAGGTGTACGAGTCAAACGGACCTCAGATTCGGAATCAGTGGGTCAGAATACATGTCGCTAGGTGGGTCTGGTTAAAATAAAACACCACTTCTTTTGTGTTATAACCAGTGGGCCAGTGTTTGATAATTATCAAAGGTATGGCAAGAGATTCGTTTTCCAATTACATATTCAAGAATTTTTAACTGCTACCTCTTCTTCTATGTTGTTTAAGAATTTTATAGCGATTACCATTAGCTCACCAGAACAAAATATATATAAATTTTACAATGGAATTATACATATGTAAATTCAAAATCTTAAAGCCGTTTTTCTCGAAATTGCGGTTTTTTGAGTTATTCCAGTGTTGATGTAAATGCCCATGGGGTAATTTTTAAATACTTTTCAATGTAATTAAAAAATAATAATAATTTTTTACCTAAACAAGTTTTTAAAATGTCGATAATTTTTGGTATTCGCGATATTTACTCAGTACTTGTCAAAAACTATCGAGTTCTCGATACTACTCAGTATTCATGAAAAGTATCGATATTCTGTACTCGGTACTCCTATCGTTCTATCACTAGGGTTTGTGGGTGTAAGGGATTGGAAAAGTTTAAAGCGAGCTTTGCCGATGAGGTTGGTAAGAAATTATGCCCATACAAGGTACACCGAGCGCTAAGAAACCGACGAAAACAGCCAAAATAGAGTTTGCTTGAATATCTCTATGCTCTGTTGGAAATGGGCAAACAAATCGCATTAGACGAAAGGAGTGTTGCAGAGTACTATGTTGACGGTTTACCGGATGTCAAGGCAAACAAAAGTATTTTGTACCAGGCTAAATCTGTAAGTGTATTGAAGAAACAAATCCGGGTGTATGAAAAGGTTAACGGTGTATACTTTTCAACCAGCACAGGGAGTTCCGCACAGGTATCCTCTTATGATAAACGACAAAATGAACGGAAAGTTTTTAAGCGTGTCAAACAAGGTGTCCAGCAAGAAGGTGTCCAGAGGCTGGGTTTAGCAGAATTACTCGTTTTAAATGTAAACAAAAAGGTATGCTCACGCATGTTAAGAGCATAAAGGCAAGGCTGTTAAAATCGAGCGTGTAAATACTGTAGAGAACAAATCAGAAAAGTCTGCCAATAAAGGTGGAATGATTTCTGTTGACGCAACTATAAGTAGTTTTACTTTTAGTGCATTAGTACATACAGGACGTATTGCGTGCACAATGAGGTACGATACCTTGTATATATTAGGAGATATAGAGCTAACTGGTGAAAAACAAAAATTGTTTGGTATAGGTACGGTGACCATTCGTACCAATTTTGGCGGGACAGTACCGATTTTGAGAAAATTGTCCCGCCGAATATTTTTTAAAAGTCGGGATGTATAAGTGTCCCGATTTTTCACATTTGTACCGATTAAATTATTAATTTAAGAATAATCTTCCTGTGCTCTGGCCAAAAACAATTTTTCGTGCAAATGTGGCAGCACTTTCGTTATCAGAAAGCACCTAGAATATATAGGAGCCACAAACATAGCCAGAACCCTAATTTTCTATGATTTTTGGTTATGTTTTATTCTGTAAAACTGGTACTCTCGCTATACAGAAGTCATCATTCTTGTCAAACATTTCTTAAGTTTTTTATTATTAAGTACTTGTTAAGTTTTTTTGTATTGTCAGTTTAGTGTAAATTATTTATTGCTTTCGATTTGCTGTGAAACTGCTTTTGCTGTGCTGTAATCTGCTTGGATGTGCTGCGCTGCATAGTATGTTATCTAAGTACATATCAGGGATATGATTCACACATTCGCATTCGCATCAAATGGTACGAATGTTTTGCGAATGCGAATGTGTACGTGGCCAGAGACTCCACTCTAATATTGTTGAAATGATAAATAAATTTTTTTTATAATTTTTAAATTTTTTATTATTTATCAAGCATTGGAATTCAAAAGCTCTTTTCTTAATAAATTATCAACATTGAAAATGCTATTGACAAGCGTTTACAAATTGAAATTTCATATGAAAATTATAAATTTTGTATACAAAAAATTGGTTTCTATCATTTAAATACTGCATGTACCGGCATTTGATCCTGGGACTCACAGAATTTATGGCCGACATCTCTACCTACTCGACTACGGCAGTCAAAAGCTGTTTTGCTTTCAAATTAATTTTTTTCATATGTGTAATGAAATCAGTTCCACTCATGTGGAAATCGTAGAGCTTATTATTTTATAAATATTATTTTATAAATATTGACACAGGCGCTTCCGGTTAAGTAGTATATCAAGCAACATTGGTGGGCCTGCGACAAGTACTGCTAAACGTCTTATAAGCAACCTAGAAATAATTTTATATTCCTTCAGCGAAAGCGAAGGCACGGATGTAGAATCTGGGGGCATCACAAAATGTGAAATTAAAGCTCAATTAACCTATCTTAAAGAAAAACGAGCTCATCTCGGTGAAAATCCTCTCGATTGGAGGAAAACTAAACTAAAATGCGACAAATTGACATATCTGGTCCGCAAATATTTGAGCGGTCCACATTCCAGCGTTCCAAATGAGCAATTGTTCAGTGCAGCCGGCCTTATATACGAGCCTCTAAGAAATCGCCTCATGTGAAAAAAGGCAGCAAAATTAGTTTTTTGAAATATAATATGCCCCTTTTGAACTTTTTTGTTCTAATAATTTAGAAAATTTTTAAGTAATATAAACGATGACTACGTTAATTATAGATTTTTAATGTTATTCCTATCATTCGCATTCGCATTGGCATTCGCGAATGTGAAAAATATGACATTCGAAACATCCTTAGTACATATATATATGTATATATAATGAACATGTGTCGATCAGTGTTGCCGCGAAACATTTTTAGTGGTTAGCTAAATTGCAGCTAAAAAAGGGCTAAAAAAGAGCTAAAAATCACCAAGTTATCGAGCCGAAGACCACTTTCCTAACCCATTCCTTACACTGGCACAAAAATACTGGTGTGTCCTTTTAACCAGACCCGTCCTGACCTGAGACCTGAGGTCCGTTTGACTCGTCCACTCTGAAAATTCGACTAAATTGCGAAAATTGTGAATTTTTTGCCATTTTCTTCACAATTTTGACATAACTCCAAATTTAGGAGGTGTACGAGTCAAACGGACCTCAGATTCGGAATCAGTGGGTCAGAATACATGTCGCTAGGTGGGTCTGGTTAAAATAAAACACCACTTCTTTTGTGTTATAACCAGTGGGCCAGTGTTTGATAATTATCAAAGGTATGGCAAGAGATTCGTTTTCCAATTACATATTCAAGAATTTTTAACTGCTACCTCTTCTTCTATGTTGTTTAAGAATTTTATAGCGATTACCATTAGCTCACCAGAACAAAATATATATAAATTTTACAATGGAATTATACATATGTAAATTCAAAATCTTAAAGCCGTTTTTCTCGAAATTGCGGTTTTTTGAGTTATTCCAGTGTTGATGTAAATGCCCATGGGGTAATTTTTAAATACTTTTCAATGTAATTAAAAAATAATAATAATTTTTTAAAAAAAAAAAAAAACAAATATACTTCAGAATAAAAAGCTACGAGTAGCAGCAAAGCGATATTCGAGTGGCGAATCGGCCAAGACAACGAATCAATATCAAAGTAAAATCAGCGAAGTAAGGCCGAGCAACAGAAGACGATCAGCGAAAGTAGCGTAGCAAGGGAACGTAAGCGTATATTTTTAATTTACACGTGTTGAAAAATTGTGTTTGCATTTTATTTGCTGTTAGTGTTCAGTAGTGTTATTTGTAGCCTTTAGTGTTGAACAAAACACATGTACTGATGTATGAATTTTTTAAATTTTTATGCACAATCCTGACACATACAAAAACAATTGCGAATATTGTTAAATTTTTACTTTTTACTTAATATTGTATTGTTATTGAAAAATTATTAGAACGTGAGTTAGTTAATGATAGAACTTTTTAGAAAAGTATCGATACTAGTACTAATTTACCATACTTTAAAAAAGAATCGATGTCAGTACTCATATTTGTAAAAAAGTATCGATAATACTCATACTTCCAAGTATTTTTAGGGCAAAAGCGTAAAGTTAACAAAAATCTGATTGCTTTGTTTACATACACATATGACCTCTTCCTTTTGTAAATTAAATATACATTGATTTTAATAGATAAAGTCTGATCTAAAAGGCATTTCTAAAGGAGGTTGAAAAGAACTTGCAATGAATTTAAAAGCGTAATATAAATATTTACACCAAAAGGCTTATTTGAAGCTTTGAAAAGTAACTAAAGGCATTGTTTAAAGGAAAGATAAACTCTGTTTCTTCGAAAGCGGGCTGGATTTCGAATTTGAAACCAAGGTAGAATACATTGGAAAACGAAGGCTCCGTCTTTGTGGAGAATTACCAAGTTATCGAGCCGAAGACCACTTTCCTAACCCATTCCTTACACTGGCACAAAAATACTGGTGTGTCCTTTTAACCAGACCCGTCCTGACCTGAGACCTGAGGTCCGTTTGACTCGTCCACTCTGAAAATTCGACTAAATTGCGAAAATTGTGAATTTTTTGCCATTTTCTTCACAATTTTGACATAACTCCAAATTTAGGAGGTGTACGAGTCAAACGGACCTCAGATTCGGAATCAGTGGGTCAGAATACATGTCGCTAGGTGGGTCTGGTTAAAATAAAACACCACTTCTTTTGTGTTATAACCAGTGGGCCAGTGTTTGATAATTATCAAAGGTATGGCAAGAGATTCGTTTTCCAATTACATATTCAAGAATTTTTAACTGCTACCTCTTCTTCTATGTTGTTTAAGAATTTTATAGCGATTACCATTAGCTCACCAGAACAAAATATATATAAATTTTACAATGGAATTATACATATGTAAATTCAAAATCTTAAAGCCGTTTTTCTCGAAATTGCGGTTTTTTGAGTTATTCCAGTGTTGATGTAAATGCCCATGGGGTAATTTTTAAATACTTTTCAATGTAATTAAAAAATAATAATAATTTTTTACCTAAACAAGTTTTTAAAATGTCGATAATTTTTGGTATTCGCGATATTTACTCAGTACTTGTCAAAAACTATCGAGTTCTCGATACTACTCAGTATTCATGAAAAGTATCGATATTCTGTACTCGGTACTCCTATCGTTCTATCACTAGGGTTTGTGGGTGTAAGGGATTGGAAAAGTTTAAAGCGAGCTTTGCCGATGAGGTTGGTAAGAAATTATGCCCATACAAGGTACACCGAGCGCTAAGAAACCGACGAAAACAGCCAAAATAGAGTTTGCTTGAATATCTCTATGCTCTGTTGGAAATGGGCAAACAAATCGCATTAGACGAAAGGAGTGTTGCAGAGTACTATGTTGACGGTTTACCGGATGTCAAGGCAAACAAAAGTATTTTGTACCAGGCTAAATCTGTAAGTGTATTGAAGAAACAAATCCGGGTGTATGAAAAGGTTAACGGTGTATACTTTTCAACCAGCACAGGGAGTTCCGCACAGGTATCCTCTTATGATAAACGACAAAATGAACGGAAAGTTTTTAAGCGTGTCAAACAAGGTGTCCAGCAAGAAGGTGTCCAGAGGCTGGGTTTAGCAGAATTACTCGTTTTAAATGTAAACAAAAAGGTATGCTCACGCATGTTAAGAGCATAAAGGCAAGGCTGTTAAAATCGAGCGTGTAAATACTGTAGAGAACAAATCAGAAAAGTCTGCCAATAAAGGTGGAATGATTTCTGTTGACGCAACTATAAGTAGTTTTACTTTTAGTGCATTAGTACATACAGGACGTATTGCGTGCACAATGAGGTACGATACCTTGTATATATTAGGAGATATAGAGCTAACTGGTGAAAAACAAAAATAGTTTGGTATAGGTACGGTGACCATTCGTACCAATTTTGGCGGGACAGTACCGATTTTGAGAAAATTGTCCCGCCGAATATTTTTTAAAAGTCGGGATGTATAAGTGTCCCGATTTTTCACATTTGTACCGATTAAATTATTAATTTAAGAATAATCTTCCTGTGCTCTGGCCAAAAACAATTTTTCGTGCAAATGTGGCAGCACTTTCGTTATCAGAAAGCACCTAGAATATATAGGAGCCACAAACATAGCCAGAACCCTAATTTTCTATGATTTTTGGTTATGTTTTATTCTGTAAAACTGGTACTCTCGCTATACAGAAGTCATCATTCTTGTCAAACATTTCTTAAGTTTTTTATTATTAAGTACTTGTTAAGTTTTTTTGTATTGTCAGTTTAGTGTAAATTATTTATTGCTTTCGATTTGCTGTGAAACTGCTTTTGCTGTGCTGTAATCTGCTTGGATGTGCTGCGCTGCATAGTATGTTATCTAAGTACATATCAGGGATATGATTCACACATTCGCATTCGCATCAAATGGTACGAATGTTTTGCGAATGCGAATGTGTACGTGGCCAGAGACTCCACTCTAATATTGTTGAAATGATAAATAAATTTTTTTTATAATTTTTAAATTTTTTATTATTTATCAAGCATTGGAATTCAAAAGCTCTTTTCTTAATAAATTATCAACATTGAAAATGCTATTGACAAGCGTTTACAAATTGAAATTTCATATGAAAATTATAAATTTTGTATACAAAAAATTGGTTTCTATCATTTAAATACTGCATGTACCGGCATTTGATCCTGGGACTCACAGAATTTATGGCCGACATCTCTACCTACTCGACTACGGCAGTCAAAAGCTGTTTTGCTTTCAAATTAATTTTTTTCATATGTGTAATGAAATCAGTTCCACTCATGTGGAAATCGTAGAGCTTATTATTTTATAAATATTATTTTATAAATATTATTTTATAAATATTGACACAGGCGCTTCCGGTTAAGTAGTATATCAAGCAACATTGGTGGGCCTGCGACAAGTACTGCTAAACGTCTTATAAGCAACCTAGAAATAATTTTATATTCCTTCAGCGAAAGCGAAGGCACGGATGTAGAATCTGGGGGCATCACAAAATGTGAAATTAAAGCTCAATTAACCTATCTTAAAGAAAAACGAGCTCATCTCGGTGAAAATCCTCTCGATTGGAGGAAAACTAAACTAAAATGCGACAAATTGACATATCTGGTCCGCAAATATTTGAGCGGTCCACATTCCAGCGTTCCAAATGAGCAATTGTTCAGTGCAGCCGGCCTTATATACGAGCCTCTAAGAAATCGCCTCATGTGAAAAAAGGCAGCAAAATTAGTTTTTTGAAATATAATATGCCCCTTTTGAACTTTTTTGTTCTAATAATTTAGAAAATTTTTAAGTAATATAAACGATGACTACGTTAATTATAGATTTTTAATGTTATTCCTATCATTCGCATTCGCATTGGCATTCGCGAATGTGAAAAATATGACATTCGAAACATCCTTAGTACATATATATATGTATATATAATGAACATGTGTCGATCAGTGTTGCCGCGAAACATTTTTAGTGGTTAGCTAAATTGCAGCTAAAAAAGGGCTAAAAAAGAGCTAAAAATCGTCGTTGTGGCTAAAAATGGTAGCTAAATTTTTTTACCTACATCTTATATATAAAAATAAGTGCACGTTTTTGGTGTGACCTTATAACTTGAAAACAGCTTGACCGAATTCAACCAAATTTATGTGGCATATTCAATTTATCATGCAGATGGTTTATGCGAAGTTTTCCCGAATTCGGAAGAGGGGGCGTGGCACCACCCATACTAACTAAAATATAAAAATAAGTGAACGTTTTTGGTGTGACAATATAACTTAAGAACGGCATCACCGAATTCAACCAAATTTATGCGGCATATTCGGGCCATCATGCAGATATTTTATGTGGAGTTTTCCCAAATTTGGAAAAGGGGCGTGGCATATGTATGTATCTTATGTATACAAATAAGTACACGTTTTTGGTGTGAGCTTATAACTTGAGAACGGCTTCACCGAATTCAACCAAATTTATACGGCATATTCAGGCTATCATGCAGATGGTTTATGTGAAGTTTGCCCGAATTCGTAAAAATGGGTGTGGCACCTTCCATACTAACTAAAATTTTTTTGTTGTATATCTCTTGAAATATTTGTGGTAGAGTACTGGAAGTTGGCATAGAGGTATAACAAATAATTCCATACTCATGGATAAAAATGGGCCGTATTGGAAAAGAGGGCGTGGCACCTCACATCTTATATATAAAGAATAAGTGCAAGATTTCAACCAAATTTATACGGCATAGTCGGGCTATTATGCAGATGGTGTGTTAAGTTTCCCCGAATTCGGAAAAGGGGGCGTGGCACCACCCAGACTAACAAAAATTTTCATCTGGTATATCTCTTGAAATATTTGTGGTAGATTACTGGAAGTGGTTGCTATACGTGGCCTGTTCAAGAGTTGGCATTCCAAATTGTTTATTTATTCATACCCAAGATGGAAAAACAAAAAATGTTGTACAGTATATTTTGCTTTGCTGCGTTTATGCTTAAGTGCACATATAAGATACCTACCCCAAAATGCGCATCTGAGACATTATTTTTAACATTTATAAGGAAACTGCTCCGATAGATGCATTCAACATACCTTCACATTGGCGATACCTGCCTTAAAAATTGTGCGACTAATATCAATTATCAAAGAAAGTATTACGTTTACCTGCACTGGCCCTACAATTACCTAATTTTACAACTTTTTATTTATTTTGTTCATCTCGCAGAACAACGAAAATGGCTGAAAATTTATGTAGTTATATATATAATTAGATACTATTCGGTAAAAATTTCGCTTGCAGTAGTTTCTATTGCTTTCATAGGGACTTGGATACCTTCCTCATTGAAGTAGTAAAGAAAATTCGCTTAAGTGCCTTTTTCGGTTAAGTGCAGAAGTTTTTCGTGCAAAGAAGGAAGTGCAGCTAAGCAAAATATACTGTATATCCAAATCTGTTGGATTAAGATTTAAAATCAAGAATCAAAAATTTTGAAATAAAACAAATGATAAATTTTCATATAGAAAAATTCCAGGACTTTTCATTCGTTTTTCAATATTTGGTGTAGAGAAGCACACCGGGGTACTGCTAGTATAAATATGTAAGTATACACGCAAACATTTTCTATAATTACTGGTATAGAAAGACAATGAACTCTGAAAAGAATTACTATTTTATTCAACAAAAAAACCGTTGTGTAACACATAAAGCATATTAAGGGCCACCAACTTACCTATTTTAAAGTATAGTTAAATCGTTAACGGATAAGATAACGGCCCAGAAACGTAAGGAACATACATAGAAATATGTTTACTTGCCTTAAAGGAAAGGCGTTCGCTTTATGAGCGAAGAGTTAAATTCATGAAAATCATAAAAAAAATTTGAATGTCAATGATGAATAAATTTTGAAAAGGGCTAAAAAAGGGCTAGGGGCAATTTCAAATTTTTGTGGCCAAAAAAAGAATTTGGTAGCCAAATTTAGCCACCAAAGGGCTAAAACGGCAACACTGGTGTCGATGCTGCCACCAATGCAAAACTTATCAGTGTAGGCCACTAGTGCATTTGTGCTTGCATACTAATAATACCCTCTATTTCTGCAAATTTGATGCTTCACAGCAAGGTGATAGTCAAATTGCCGCCCTGTCGTTGTGCTTTCAAAAACTGCTCTAGAACTTTCTGGTTGCATTTATAATTTCTTAGCAAAACGGCAGTCAACACATTCACTTTTTTCTTGATTGCTGTTGCTTTGCTTTCCATATCATACATGCATGGTAGGAGTGCTTTTGTATTCTCCACACAAAATTATCCAGCAGCAAAAATTCTGAGCATTTTGCAAAATTTGCAAAAACTTGCAATCTTCGAAACAGCTGATCACTTTCACACACGGTTAAAAATTTCGGTTTTAATTTTGAACTTTTCGGACTACATATATGACCAAACTAGATTTAGTTTCAAATACAAACCTTCCAAGTTTAAAAAAAGAGAGCGCATACGATGGATTTAGAATTTAAACAGTTCTGTTTAAATTTTAAACCCAAAAACTAAGAATAAAAAAAAAATCTTAAAGTTCGTGTTCCGTTTTTTGGGGATTGAACCCGGACAGCCTTGGTAGCAACCAATTGTATCAAGCATCTTTGCACACTCAGCCACAGCCATGCATGTAAAAGTGCATTCAAATGTTGAGTTTGAATCAATCAACACCATATTTCGCTGTGTTGATGCCGTCAGTTCATAAGATTTGCTCTCTCTCTATGCCTTAAAGCCTGATTATGGCAACTTAACTTAACTTAACGGAACGCAGAACTTAAAGAATCAAAATGAAACAGATTTCGACGTGGCATTAAGTTACGTAAAGTTTCGGCTGTTCAATTATAAGCAACACCCATTTAAGATAATTTTTAAGAGAGCGCCGTAAGTTACGTTAAGTTGCCATAATCAGACCATAACTTAATGCCACGTCGAAATGTGTTCATTTTGATTCTCTAAGTTCTACGTTCCGTTAAGTTAAGTTGCCATAATCAGACCATAACTTAATGCCACGTCGAAATGTGTTCATTTTGATTCTCTAAGTTCTACGTTCCGTTAAGTTAAGTTGCCATAATCAGACCATAACTTAATGCCACGTCGAAATGTGTTCATTTTGATTCTCTAAGTTCTACGTTCCGTTAAGTTAAGTTGCCATAATCAGGCTTTAAGTCTTATAGGTCATATAAAATAAGGCATATTGAGGCAAACATTTTCTAAATCGGTTTAGATTTTAAACAAAATGTTCTATATATGAAACCTAAAAACTAGAATTAAAACATTTTGGTTTGATTTTTAAACAAATATGGCCTATATTTGAAACCACAAACTTTTTGGTTTTAATTTTAAACCACTCATAGCAAAACATCATTTTCTCGGCTGCTTGGACTAAAATTTAAACCAAAATATGTTAAAAATTGCTTAAAACTATTGATTGGTTTAAAAAGTAGACTATAAAAGATTAAAAAAGGCAGCAGTCCCAGCTCGGTTTAAAAATTAAACCCAAATTTTTGACAATGCAGTGGCAAAAGCTGGTCCATTTTGTAATTTAGTATCCGCTTGGTGCATTGTCCCTGATTTGGCATTTTATACTATAGAATACTTTTCGCCAGAACCTTTCAGCATTGTTACCTATTTTGGTACATTTCTGTTAAACGCAACTTTTTTTTGACAATTTTTTATTTTACTAGCATTTAATAAACATACCTGTATGCTTTTGTTGATTAACTTGATATGTATATTCATTTGTATTGGAAGCTTAACGTTTTGATGGCATTTTAAAACAATTCATTTGCACTTAAATATGTTTTCCACCTTCGACAAGCCATGTTTTATATCTTGACTTTTATACAGAAAATTTTATCTAATCTAAAAACATATATGTAACTATGTATGGTCTTTTAAATTTGGGTACTTTTTCGGCTTATTTAGTACACTTTTTTGGTCGTTTGGTCCAAATTAAAAAACTCATTTATCATCCCTGGTCACTAGTGATGTTAACTAAAAGCAAAACGGAACAAAACGTTTTTCTTGTGACTTTCGTAAGATTAATGAGAAGATAGTTAGGGACAGTTTTCCAATGACATACATCATTCGTGACACAAAACGGACAATACGAGTTTTGTTGCGTGCCATTTGGCATAACAAATTCTCCGATGGTATTTTGCCGTTATATTCTAGCGACTTTTCAAGAGTTTCTGGCTGATGGAAGAGTCCTTATATACACGGATGACCTCGTAATTCCTTCCCAGGATAAGATTGAGAGTCAGGAAAAGTTGGAAAAAGTATTAAAGCACGCTAGCGAAACCGGTTTAAACATTAGGTGGGAGAAATGCCAGAGTTTGAAAAAACGGATAAATTTTTTGGGTTTTTGGGTTGGTTCGGAAGGAAAAACTAAGGCAGAAAATAATTTCCCAATACCGGCAAGCAAAAAAGAGTTTCAACGATTCTTAGGTTTATCGTAATTTTGCAGATGTTTTATTAAGCTGGATGAAAATCAGCTATTGGCTATTCAACAGCTAAAACGCGCGTTGGTGGGTGCGCCGGCTTTGAAACTTTTTGCTCCCACTGCAGAGACAAAAATGCATACAGACGCAATTAAATTTGGCTACGGTACAGTTTTGTTGCAAATAGACCCGGAAGATCGTTTATTACATCCTGTCGAGTATATGAGCCGCAGAACAACGCCAACGGAATAGAAGTACAGAGCTTTCAACTAGAAGTACTTGCAGTTATAAAAGCACTGAAAAAATGACGAATCTACTTAAAGGACATTAAATTTAAAATAGCAAGCGATTGCAACGCGTTCGCAATGACGGTGAAAAAACAAGACGTACCTGACAGAACAATGTGGTGGAAAATGTACATACTTACAAGTAATGATAGAACTTTTTAAAAAGGTATCGATACTAGCACTCATTTAGAATATTTGCAATAAAAAGGTACGAGTAGTACTTCCAAGTATTTTTAAGACAAACGCGAAAAGTAAACAAATATCAGATTGCTTTGATTTTATGACATCTTGCTATGTGTAAATTGAATATACACTGCTTTTATTAGTTGAAATCTGATTTAACAATGATTTCTAAAGGAGTTTTTGAAATAAACTTTGCAACGAAGCGTTCTTGTTGCCCCGATGCTTCTTCTGCAATGATGGGGTATACTCGCCATGTTCAGGGTTCGTTACAATAAATTTGTATGTTTCGGGGCTCTGGTAGATCGTACTTTATCTAAATTCCTTAATTTCTATAAACATACTAGCGGTACCCCGGTGTGCTTCTCTACACCAAATACTGAGAAATATTGAAAAATGAATGAAAAATCCTGGAATTTTTCTATATGAAATTTTTTTTTGTTTACTATATTGCAGCCATATTTATACTTGACTTAATTTATCCGAAGAAAAAATAAACACAGCACATCATAGCAAACACACAAAAAACAATTGTTTACTATGTTTTCGATTTTTCATGTATCTGCTGTTGTACCATATACGTGGTTCATGTGACAGACATACACTGTCATATACCATGAACCGCTGGACCGAATTCGGGCACACTTCACATAACTCATCTGCATGATAGTCCGAATATACCGTTTAAATTTGGTAGAATTCGTGCACTTAGTTTTTATATAAGATGGGAGGTGCCACGCCCCCTCCTCCAATACCGTACATTTTTCTCCATGAGTATGGAATTATTTCATATGTCTCTATATCAATTTCCAGTAATCTACCACAAATATTTCAAGAGATATACCAGATGAAAATTTTTGTTTGTATGGGTGGCGCCACGCCCCCTTTTCCGAATTCGGGGAAACTTAACACAAGTCATCTGCATAATAGCCTGAATATGCCGCATAAATTTGATTGAATTCGGTGAAGCCGTTCTCAAGTTATAAGCTCACACCAAAAACGTGTACTTATTTTTATACATAAAATACATATGCCACGTCCCCTTTTCCAAATTTAGGCAAGCTCTACATAAAATATCTGCTTGATGATCCGAATATGCTATATAAATTTGGTTGAATTCGGTGAGGCCGTTCTCAAGTTATAAGCTAACTCACTATTTTTATATATAAAATAGAGGCCCCACGCCCCCTTTTCCGAATTCAATAAAACTTCACATAAACCATCTGCATGATAGCCCGAATATGTCGCATAAATTTGGTTGAATTTGGTGAAGCCGTTCTCATGTTATATGATCACACCAAAAACGTTCACTTATTTTTATATTTTAGTTAGTATGGGTGGTGCCACGCCNCACAAAAAACAATTGTTTACTATGTTTTCGATTTTTCATGTATCTGCTGTTGTACCATATACGTGGTTCATGTGACAGACATACACTGTCATATACCATGAACCGCTGGACCGAATTCGGGCACACTTCACATAACTCATCTGCATGATAGTCCGAATATACCGTTTAAATTTGGTAGAATTCGTGCACTTAGTTTTTATATAAGATGGGAGGTGCCACGCCCCCTCCTCCAATACCGTACATTTTTCTCCATGAGTATGGAATTATTTCATATGTCTCTATATCAATTTCCAGTAATCTACCACAAATATTTCAAGAGATATACCAGATGAAAATTTTTGTTTGTATGGGTGGCGCCACGCCCCCTTTTCCGAATTCGGGGAAACTTAACACAAGTCATCTGCATAATAGCCTGAATATGCCGCATAAATTTGATTGAATTCGGTGAAGCCGTTCTCAAGTTATAAGCTCACACCAAAAACGTGTACTTATTTTTATACATAAAATACATATGCCACGTCCCCTTTTCCAAATTTAGGCAAGCTCTACATAAAATATCTGCTTGATGATCCGAATATGCTATATAAATTTGGTTGAATTCGGTGAGGCCGTTCTCAAGTTATAAGCTAACTCACTATTTTTATATATAAAATAGAGGCCCCACGCCCCCTTTTCCGAATTCAATAAAACTTCACATAAACCATCTGCATGATAGCCCGAATATGTCGCATAAATTTGGTTGAATTTGGTGAAGCCGTTCTCATGTTATATGATCACACCAAAAACGTTCACTTATTTTTATATTTTAGTTAGTATGGGTGGTGCCACGCCCCCTTTTCCGAATTCGGGAAAACTTCGCATAAACCGTCTGCATGATAGATCGAATATGCCACATAAATTTGGTTGAATTCGATGAAGCCGTTCTCAAGTTATGAGGTCACACCAAAAACGTGCACTTATTTTTATATATAAGATAACAAGAAAAAGATCACGATAGAAAACTCCTCTGGTGGTTGGGTAACGGCTCCTTGTTCCGTTACTAGCCTGTTATGGCATAGTGGCGTGGATTTAGTACTGGTGGGCAGCGCTCTGTTGACGCTGGTGGCTGGCGCGTTGCTTATGTCGGTAAATGGTGCTCAGGTCGCATCGGTTTGTAGCGCTCTCGGTAATGTCGGTGAGTCGCGCCGGTGAGTGGCGCTCTAACAACGTCGGTGAGTAGCGCTCTGGGGACGCCGGTATGTGGCGTTCTTGCAATGTAGGAGAGTTAAAGCGCGAACAGTCAGCGACGTAGCGTAAACGTAGGTTGACGCAGACACGATCTATCTTATGGGATTCGCATGTTATCGAAAACTCACCACGCTCTCTATCAACAGTAAAATTGATATGCTGCTACGTATGTCAACCCTACGTTTATGCTACGTCGTTGACTACCTGAGCTGTTACGCTCTGATTTCGTCAAGTGGCGCTCTGCTGGCGCCGGTAAGTATCGCTCCGGTGATGCCGGAGAGTAGCGCTCTAATCACGCCGTTGAGTGGTGCTCGGGTTGCGCCGATGAGTGGTGCTCTAGTGGTGCCGGAGGGTTGCGTTCTGGTCGCGGCAGTAATGTCGCCCTTCTTTCGCGACGATGGGTGACGTTCTAGCGATGTCGAGGGGTTGCGCTCTGGTCGCGCCAGTAATGTCGCTATCTGTTCGCTCCCGACTAAAATATGATGGTGAACATAACGAAGTTGTTTTACTCTGGGTGCCAGGTCACTCTGGAGTACCTGGTTATGACAAATCTGGTAATTTAGGCAGAGCTCAGACCAGGCTTTTCTCGGTCCGCAACCAGTTTTAGCACTCCCACCTTCGGGAATTGAAGCCACCATCGGAAACTGGGTGAATACTTCGCTCAGAAATGACTGAGAGGCATCGAGGGGATGCAGGCGGGCAAAACTCATATTTCCTTCAATCTCACAAGGTCTGTCTTATTTTTTGCTCTAACGTAGCAGACCATGCTGTAGACAACTTGCTGGACTACTGACTGGTCACTTCACGTGGCACAAACACCTGACTGTGATAGTCGTAAATCACAAGCCCATTTGCCCATCTTGCCTTGAAGAAGATGATACGGTGGAAGACTTTTTGTGCTTCTTGCTTGCTTAATTATTTGTCATCGATATTTTTAAACTCGTTCTTTTATCTATTGTCAGTTTCTGAATTAAAAGTTTGGCGTACAAATATTAGCAGTTTTGATGTTTTAAGTTTTGTGTTTTAAAAATGTGATATTTATTTTTCGCCTCACTTTAAAACTCGGAGCGATAAAAATAAAAATTACGCCGTTAACACAAATAAGCTACTTTAAGATAATGCAAATAACGATAGCGTTCGCAGTGCTCTTAAAAAATATAACTCTTCCTAGCGAGATAGTATTTTTATGTATTTATGAGCTCTATTTTTTAAAACCTACAAGTGTGTAATCACATTATTTTTATAGATAGAACACAAGAAAATATTTTACTTTTTTTTGCCACTCACATTGTTACTGTTATTACATTATATCGCTTTCAACTTAGTTCTAAGTATTGCGAATTCATTGAAAAAGCTATCCTCAAATCGAAATGACTTGTTCTTCCTGATTAGATTGTAACCAAAACTTACCTATTTTTAAGGGGGTCAAGCTTCTTGGTGCTGTTATCACACGTGATGAAGTGCTCTGGATCAGGGGCTGGCGATGGCTCAAGACCGACCATACGTGGCGAAGAATCACACCCTGCGAGAGGTGCCCCTGCTTTTACTGAATATGGGGGATCTAGAGAGAACAACTCGATAAAATCCGTAAGTCCAGGTGTTAATCGGACCGTGCCTGCGGACTGAATGGCCCTACGTTAGTGTGTCTTTTTACGGTGTACTCCAGTCACGTGGCGCTGTCTGGTTTTATTAAGTCTTTCCGGGGTACCGCGCCTCTGCCTCGGATGACCTCTCTCATCCCCCTTAGTCGTGGATTCTATGGAAGAAACACAAATAACTGAAAAAACAATAAAATCTCTGTGCCTTCTAACAGTGGGCAACAGTCAGCAGTCTCAGAAGTGCACGCGATGCCCAACGAGATTGCTGAACAAACGGCGATCGCAGCGGATGAACTGGGTGCAAATCCAAACGGCCAAGGCGATCAACTCTCCCGGGACGCTGTAATGGACGAAGTGGACTTTTATCCAAACGGCCTTCTCAGCAACCCGGTGGCCATGGATGTCGATATTGCCAACATGGGCTCTGGTTCAAATGGCAACGGCATCCAAATACCCACAGATGAGGAGTAGGCGCTCTTATCGCCACAGCAGGAGGAAGCTAGTACTCCTAAAAGAAAACTATAGGAGCAGGTAAAAAGCGCTACAAATTCTATCTCACCAGAGGTATCAGCGAAAGCGATGCCAAACGGCTAGCCATTATTCCAATGGCAAAAGGAAAGGCCAAACTGGCTTTGCTGGCTGGCACAAAGCTTAAGAGGAACCGAACGGTGAACCTTACATCTTCCCCGGTGGAGAACTCTCCCAAACGGAAGCCAGGTATAGCTGACAAAAGGGCCCATATGGGGCCAAAGGAACCTAGTGCCAAGGCAACTTTTTCCGATGTCACAAAGGCGCCGACCTGTCAGGCGGACATTGGAAATGGGGTAAGGTTAGGGATACTCCCTAAAGGGTACCCTAAAACACTTTGGTACTTAGACCAACTACAGGCCATTCAAGCGGCCATCGTGGAGGAGGTGTGGCGACAGCGAAAGGGCTGTTGCGGTTGCACCTTCCGCCCGGGATGGATGTCAGTTGGCTGCGGAGACGCTGAAAAGCTGGAGTGGCTGCGCAAGGTATCCCAAACCCTGAAACCCTGGAAGGGCGCGGAAATTGTGGCAATGAATGCCACTGACGTGCCCAAACCCAGTGTCTATATTGGGTACTTTCCGGAGCCATCAATCACTCCAGTGGACAGTATCCTTGGCCTTGTCGAGGATCAGAACCGAGGACTGCGGGTAGGTAGTCGGAGGGTGCTCAACAGGGTACAGAAAGGATCCACCACTGGGCTCAATCTAACGGTCGACCGCACTCAGCGGAGACACTTGACAGACTGGGATACCTAGTCAATTATGGCTATGGCAGGGTGCGCATCCATAAAAAAGGGAATACGAATGAGTCGTCAGACCCGAAGGGTACCCAACCTGCTAAAGCCAGTTCCTCCTCCACTGCACAAAGTGCTCGCATCGAAGAGGGACCTTGTGGTTCCAAGGACGCACCCAAGGCACTACAAAGGTTACCTTCGTAGCAGCCAGGGCCAGTGGAGAAGGAAAAATAACCTGTTCAGGAGTCCATAGAGCGACCCTGCTGCTCAAAAAGTGCCTGCAAGTGAACCTCCATCATGCAAAGGCGGCCTCTGACGTCTTATGCAAGAGGTTCTAAACAGAACTCTTGGATGTCGCATACATCCAAGAACCGCGGGTTTCGCCGGGGCTATTAAAGGCCTAAACGACTGTGATGTTAAGATAGTTTACAACACCACACACTGCAGGCCCAGAGCGGCCATATAACTATGTAACAACATGACTTTTGCTCCCATTTCAGAGTTGACACAACAGGACCTAGCTGCTGTATGGACTAAAGTACCCACTCAAATGGGAGAACAAGAGGTCGTTCTCGCTTCAGTTTACCTCTCAGGCGACAGCTGCTAGATGCCCACAAGTGAAGTAATAGCCCTAGTGTTTAAAGATTTTAAGTTGATTAGCTGACATCTAGCGTTATAAGGAGGAATCGGATCAGTAAAATGTAAAGAGCGCAGGGCAAACCGAATAAACGTTTTTTGTACTCTTTCAAGTCTCCTTATATGGCAGTCAAAATATGGTCTCCAGATAAAGACAGCGTATTCTACTTGGAGCGCCCAAGTGAGGTAAACAGCAGTTTCAAGGTGTAAGGATCACTAAAATCTGAACTAAATCGGCGAATGAAAGCAAGCATGGAATATGACTTTACTATAGTGCAGTTTAAGTGGCTCTGAAACAGGAATTTAGAATCAAAAATCACACCGAGGTCGGATATTTCACACACTGTGCTTAGCCGGGAACTACCAATGTAATATGAGGTAGGGATAAGGGAACGTGGTTTAGTGAAAGAAACATGAAAGCACTTTTTTATATTCAAATGTAATTGGTTTTTACCACACCAGGAAGTAACATTAATAAGATTCGATTGGTGCTTATCAGAATTTAAACTACTTGAAACAATTGTGAACACTTTAAAGTCGTCAGCATATAAGGCAAAGTTCGAGAAATCCTCAAGGTTTGTCACGGTAGACCTACCAGTCATAAAGCCATGGTGGTTAGTTGAAATTAATCGCTTAGTCGCAAAATACAACTTTTGCTTAACAATGGATTCAAACAATTTCGAAACCGTTGTCAATTTGGAAATTGGCCGATAGTTGGCAACGTTGTTCTTGTTACCACTTTTGAAAATAGGAGTGATAGAAGTGACCTTCCAGGCATCAATAAAAATACCACACTCCAGTGACTTGTTAAAAATTAATAAGAGCGGGTACGCAAATGTGGAACAATTCTTTAAGAGGTAAGAGGATAAGCCATCTGCGTCAGTCTGGGAAGAGGATTTGATATGCGAAATGCCATCAACAACATCATCGAGCGTTAAGGTGAGTGCACCAAAATTAAGTGGGGATTTGATACTATCCTCCGACATAAGGTCATTAACTAGAACCGAGTCAGGTTCAATGTTTGAGCTAAAGAAGTCAGCGAAAAGGTTAGCCGCCTCCGAAGAGGAGTACGCATGGTTTTCATTATGGAAAACCTCCGACGGAATGTTAGAGCACGATTTCTGGGAGTTAACATAACGCCAGAAGGCCTTGGGATTCGATTTTATGTCGGCTTCGAATTTAAGAACATACCTTCTGTGTAGAGATTTACTAAGGGCTTTGAACTCACTCGAATGATGCCAAACTTCATCCCTATGAAATACGGAATTGAATTTTTTGAAAAATTTGTTTCTCAAATTTTTAATTTTTTTCAACTCTTCGGTATACCACGGAATTTTGTACCAACTCTTTTTAACTAGCGGAATATTATTCATGCAAATATCATATATCTTAAGTTTAAAAGCATTAAAACATTCATTTACATTAGCGCCACAGAATACGGAGTCTCAATCTATTAACGAGAATTCATTATTCACTGCGTCAAAATTACAATTTTTATAACAAAAACTAGTGGATTGGGTATCCGAGTGAATCGGTTTAAAATCATAAAATTCCAACTGCAGAACGAGTGGAACATGATGTAGACCATGGCCCGATAGAGGATCAAGGCATTCTCGCAGTGAGAAATTCATGTTATCGCTAATAAAAATAAGGTCTAAAATTCTAGCTAGTTTGTTTAGAAAGTAATTTATCTGCATAAGATTAAGACTTAAAATATTATCAACTAAATAAGATTCAGAAAAGCTATTTATGTTCTTAGGAATCAGGGCAACATTATCATGGATATTGGTCCATGTAACATTACCTAAGTTAAAATCGCCAAGAATACAAAAATTACATAGCGGCCGCTTAGATACTAAGCCTGCAATATTATCTACGTGCGCTTTGTAAAGTAAGTCATCGTTAGTAGGCGGGATATAAGACGCACAAATAATAAGTTTAGAGATGCCAATAACAGATAAGCAAAGTTGGTCCAGAAGGGAATTTCCATTTTCAAGCGGCAGCACATATGAACGAAATTTCCGGTAAACAGCGATGAGAATTCTTCCTCTTCTGGAAATTCCTGTTTTCGACATATCGCGGTCTTTTTCGGTACACATTGTAGCTGTTAGGATAGAAGAATTCGCTGTCGCAGAAGTCCACATTAAGCCAGGTCTCGATAATTACAAATACGTCATATTCCAATTGTGCACTTAGATCAAAGAGAAGCTTAGACTTTGTCCTTATGCCGGAAGCATTTTGAAAATAAATATTAATATGTTTGGAGTGATTCACGTAATATGAGGATGCATTTATGACTCTTGCTGAGGCGCACCGACTCTTGGAAAAAACTGGAAAGGTCGAATTTTGACATTGGCTGGCCAAATATTCGCATTCAGCAGCTTATTATAACACCATTCGGAAACTCCCAGCTTAAGGTTGACTCTTGCAAGATCGGGCACGTTAGTATCTTTCTTTATAAGCATAAAACATACCAGAAACTTTTTATCGATAACGTCGTGATTAGAGACGTATTCCAAGATGTCATCAGTGGTCACACTGTTCGCGAAGGAAGAAATATGCAACCACGTCATTTTCGAAACCACACTTAATCCCTTATTGCTATTAGACCCAATAATAAGGGTTGCTTTAGCTTACGGCGATTATTGTTGGGATGACTTTTCCAGTTGGGGTTTTTGTTTGTAACTTGCACATTCGGAACAGACTGCATGGGTGGCGAAACAGGCGAAAGCGCGACACCATTTGCATAAGACATAGTATGAGTAGTCTGAGAATGCAGAGACAAAGCGGGCAGAGAAAGCACTGGCGGAGCAGCATAGCTTGGCGTTGTCATCACACTAGTTGTTTTAGTGTTAGCATCCCGTAAAGGCGACGAGACTGATGTGCACTCAGCGGGATTGGTAAAAGATGTTGTTTTCGTAGCTACTGCATTATTGAGAGCAGCTCCGGCAGATACAGCAGCTCCACTTAGCGACGTGGCATCAGAAGAAGAAGTAAATGACGTCGTCTTGTTCGCTGCTTCAGTGATAGCAGCTTCAGTGTTCGTAGCAGCGGCGACCGGAGACGAAACAGCAGGTGAGGAAGAATACGCAACTGCAGGCAAAGAAAAAGCAATACGAAGAGATTTTATTTCCGATGTAAGTAACGATATGCAAGCATCACTATTATTGAGTTTAGTCTGCAGTGAAAGAGTTTGAGCATGCAGGGCATCGAACTTTTGCATTAGCTGCTTCTTATCATCGTGCAATGCATTCACCAAAGATAATACACGGGCATTCTCTCTTCTAAGGGCGGCAATTTTTTTAAAAACTGCAAGCAAGGTAATTCNACGTCGTGATTAGAGACGTATTCCAAGATGTCATCAGTGGTCACACTGTTCGCGAAGGAAGAAATATGCAACCACGTCATTTTCGAAACCACACTTAATCCCTTATTGCTATTAGACCCAATAATAAGGGTTGCTTTAGCTTACGGCGATTATTGTTGGGATGACTTTTCCAGTTGGGGTTTTTGTTTGTAACTTGCACATTCGGAACAGACTGCATGGGTGGCGAAACAGGCGAAAGCGCGACACCATTTGCATAAGACATAGTATGAGTAGTCTGAGAATGCAGAGACAAAGCGGGCAGAGAAAGCACTGGCGGAGCAGCATAGCTTGGCGTTGTCATCACACTAGTTGTTTTAGTGTTAGCATCCCGTAAAGGCGACGAGACTGATGTGCACTCAGCGGGATTGGTAAAAGATGTTGTTTTCGTAGCTACTGCATTATTGAGAGCAGCTCCGGCAGATACAGCAGCTCCACTTAGCGACGTGGCATCAGAAGAAGAAGTAAATGACGTCGTCTTGTTCGCTGCTTCAGTGATAGCAGCTTCAGTGTTCGTAGCAGCGGCGACCGGAGACGAAACAGCAGGTGAGGAAGAATACGCAACTGCAGGCAAAGAAAAAGCAATACGAAGAGATTTTATTTCCGATGTAAGTAACGATATGCAAGCATCACTATTATTGAGTTTAGTCTGCAGTGAAAGAGTTTGAGCATGCAGGGCATCGAACTTTTGCATTAGCTGCTTCTTATCATCGTGCAATGCATTCACCAAAGATAATACACGGGCATTCTCTCTTCTAAGGGCGGCAATTTTTTTAAAAACTGCAAGCAAGGTAATTCGCTGCTTATTATTGAGTTCGTTTGAACTTCCGTCATCGTGCAATGCATTCACCAAAGATAATACAAGGGCATTCTCACTTCTAAGGGCGGCAATTTCTTTAAAAAGAAGCAAGGTAATTTGCTTACAGCACTAAAAGGAGTTGCCTATACGCCGCTATGTCTGAATTTGGCATCCCCTCAAAACTCATACGTCTGTGTAAAATGATATTGAGCAATACCATCAGCTCCGTCAGAATTGGGAAAGACCTCTCCGAGCCGTTCGCCACAAAACGGGGTTTCAGACAGGGCGACTCCCTTTCATGTGACTTCTTTAATCTGATGTTGGAGAAGATAATAAAAGCTGCAGAACTGAACCGCTCAGGAACAATTAACTACAAGAGCGTGCAATTACTGGCTTATGCCGATGACATCGACATCATCGGCAATAAAAACCGCGAAGTCTAATCTGCCTTTTCCAAGTTGGATAGGGAAGCAAAGCGAATGGGTCTGGTGGTAAACGAGGACAAGACGAAGTATCTCCTGTCATCAAACAAACAGTCAGCACATTCGCGCCTTGGCACCCACGTCACTGTTGACAGTTACAATTTCGAGAAAGTAGAGAATTTCGTTTACTTGCGAACCAGCATTAATACCGATAATAATGTCAGAATTGAAATCCAACGCAGAATCACTCTTGCCAACAAGTGCTACTTTGGACTGAGTAGGCAATTCAGGAGTAAAGTCCTCTCTCGACGTACGAAAACCACGCTCTATAAGTCACTCATCATGCCCGTGCTGGTATATGGCGCAGAAGCATGGACAATGACAACATCCGATGAGGCGGCTCTTGGAGTGTTTGAGAGAAAGATTTTGCGGAAGATTTGCGGGCCTTTACGCGTTGGCAGACGATGTAATGATGAGCTGTATGAACTTTACAACGATATGGACATAGTGCAGCGAATTAAATTCAGCGGCTCCGCTGGCTTGGTCATGTCGTTCGAATGGACACTGACGCTCCCAGCTCTGAAAGTATTCAACTCGGAACCCGCTNTGGTAGCAGAGGAAGAGGGAGGCCCCACTACGATGGAAAGATCAGGTGGAGAAGGACTTGGCTTCACTTGGCGTTTCCAATTGGCGTCAGTTGACACAGAGGAGAAACGACTGGCGTGCTTTGCTGAACTCGGCCAAAATCGCATACAGCGCCAAAGAAGAGGAAGAAGAAGGTAATTTGCTGCTTGTTATTGTGTTCGTTTGAACTTCCGATTGTATTGCTTTTTTGTGAGTCAGACGAGACTAAATTAACAACTTTCTCAGCCGAGGAAGCGGATGGTGTAGGCAAGCGATTCGATTTACGGCGCTCATCCAGGCAAAGTTTGAAAAAGAACGGCTTGTCAGCCGAAAGTAGAAAATCAAGATCAGCCGGCACAACATCAACACAGTCTAAATGAAAAAACTCCTTGCATCCCGCACTCAGCACCTTTGGTTGGGCCCGATCAACCTTTTGACACCTCCAAACTGTAACACGACGGCTTGGTAGTGATGAGCTGCGACGCCAACGCCCATCACTGTGTATGGGATAGCTTTGATACCTATTCTAGATCTAAGTCATTTCTTAAATTTATCTTTAAGAACAATTTATTTATTCTTAACCGGGGTAACGAGCCGACCTTTGTCAATGCTATAAGAGGGGAGGTTCTGCCCACTGAGAACCAAGAAGTCTCAAAGGGATGTGCCTTGGTGGAACGATTCTCTCCGGAAACTTAGGAAAGTTTTCAATAGGGCAAAGTCAACAGGTGACTAGATTTTTGACTTTCACATAAGGGGTAACTTTCTCATTAACAAGCTTCTATGTCAGAGTCAATACACATATCATGCAGGCGAATCTACTATTACTGCAATACATAGCCTAACTCAAGTTATTGAAAGGCATTGCGGTATAATAAGATTTGTGTGCATTCCTGGACATATCAGGTGCTTTCGAGAATACGTCTTATGAAGCAATATCGACAGCTATGACACGAAAGGATATTCCTGACCTTATAATGGATTGGATCATAAGCATGTTCACATCCAGAACTATAATAGCGGAAATAGGAGACAGTAGGCAAGCAGTAACTGCCACCCGTGGCTGTCCTCAAGGAGGAGTCTTATCGACCCTACTTTGAACACTGGTTGTTGACGAACTCCTCGAAAAACTAAATGGCAATGGATTCAAGGCATATGGATATGCAGATGACCTAGTCATCTACGTTGTCGGCTCGCATGAGGACACAATTTGTTCCAGATTGCAAGCTGCGCTCAGATTAACGGAAGATTGGTGTGCTTCGAAGGGATTTTCAATAAACCCGCAGAAGTCCACCATTGTCCCATTTCCCAAAAGAAGGTAAGTCAACTTGACTAAAGCCACCATGGCAGGGACAGAAATTGAGTTCTTAGAAGTGGCGAAGTTTCTAGGGGTAACTCTGGACAAAAGGCTCAATTGGAACTCACATCTCCTTAACGTTACCAACAAGGCTATAAGGGCGTTTTATGCCTGCCAGAGACTCCATGGTAAAACTTGGGGAATATCACCCAAACTAACGTGTTGGTGTTTCAGTACGGTCGTGAAACCTGTTGTCACATATGCGGCACTGGCCTGGTGGCCAAAACCAAAGCAAGCAAGTGCGGGTTCCACCTTGAGAAAGCTACACCGCTTGATCTGTGTGGCCATCACAGGAGCTATGCGCACCTTTCCAACGGATGCCCTCGGTATAATTATAGGCTTTCCTCCTCTGTCTATCCTGATAGAAAAGGAGGCCTGCTAGAGCGCCCTACGGCTGCCAAATGTAATCAGCATGAAGAGTGGGGATCTTTCCCAAGCTTTTTCTAGATGATCCCGCTATCAAGTTCACAGATATCATGCTACCGAAATTATCCTTTTACAAGCCCTACAAGGTCAGAATTCCTGAAGGGACTGCTGTAAAGTGATAATATCTATGATTGATAAAGGGTCCTAACTATGGTATACCTATGGATCAAAGATGGAAGTCGGGAGTACTGGGGCCGGCATGCTTGGACCAAGGTTCCAGAAAAGTCTGCCAATGGGCCTCAGACCTAAGCATTTTCCAGGCAGAAGTCTTCGCAATCGAAGTCTGTGTTCGAGAATGTCTTTGGAGAAGGACAAACGGGACCAGAATAAATATTATGTCGCATATTCAGGCAGCACTAAGGGCCTTAGCCTCATTTAGAACGACATCAAGGCTTGTGGACAATTGTAAAACTCTTCTGAATAGCCTAGGAGCCCATAATAGAGATACGCTGTGGTGGGTGCCTGGGCATGAAGGGTCTGAAGGCAACGAAAGGGCTAACTATCTCGCAAAACGTGGAGCCCAAACGCGAATGCATGGTCCCGAGCCTTTCTGTGGTACATCTAGAGGATACACTGCAGAACTACTTAGGAGTTGGGAGGAATCTCAGATTTCTGCCCACTGGCGTAAGTCAAAGGGAATGAGACAATCACAGAAATGCATAACTCCTTCCAGGCGGAACTCAGAAAGACTCCGTGAACTCAGCCGGGAGGGTCTTAAGACTCTTACAGGCTACCTGACAGGAAACTGCACGTTAAGCTACCATCTTAACAAAATGGGGCTTTCTTTAGAGATGGACTGCAGGTTCTGTGGGCTGGCGGAGGAAACCTCAGACCACTTTCTGTGTGACTGCCCGCGTATCATGATTAGCAGACTTATGCACCTTGGGGAACGATTGTCTTCTCCATCCAAGACTTGGAATACGGCGCCCTCCAATGTGCTTAATTTCTTGAATAGCCTAAGGTTGGAGCAACTACAATTAGGGTTTAGAACAATAGATCTTTTAGGTCGCAGCGCAAGTATACCCTTCGTACTAATAATAATACCTATTTTCAATAAAATTAGCTGGGGAAAGACTCTATAAAAAATTGCCCACTCATGGCTTAAAATATGGTCACCAATGCGTTCAGTCAAATTCGTAAATGGGTTAAATTATTCATAATTTGTACAATAATAAAATCAAATTAACTAAACATAAGACATTATAAAAAACTGGGTCACCAATGGGTTACTGCATGATCAATAACACAGGCCTACAAAATTTAAAAAAGTTCAGACCCTGGGACTAGCTTCTACTTTTCTAAAGGACTTTGTTGCGCTGAATCTTAATCCAGAATCAGTTTTGCTCGATTGGCTCAGGTTTTCGAGATATTTGAGCCTAAACATGCGAAAACCCCGACTTTTTGCTATATTCGTCATGTAGTTTCATCAAGAATAGTTCGTTTTTTAGAAAATTTAATAAACCATTTGAAAGTAAAATCTTTCGCCCTTGATAATGCTGTTTAACTCAACGACATATCTTGTTTTAAACCTGAGATATTTTCCATTGAAGTTTATGAGGTTTGCGACATTACTTCTTTGCACAAATGCTTTAAAGATACAACACGAAAAGAAACAGATTTGTGGTATACGTTTGGGCGTCTTTATTTACATAATGAGTGTATGTGCATAAGTGCGAGTGCATAGAGAAAACTTATTTAAATTTTCTAAAAAAACGAACTATTCTTGATGAAAATACGTGACGAATATAGCAAAAAGTCGGGGTTTTCGCATGTTTAGGCTCAAATATCTCGAAAACCTGAGCCAATCTAGCAAAACTAATTCTGGATTCAGATTCAGCGCATCAAAAACCTTTGGAAAACTGTCCCAGGGTCTGAAAAATGTCGGCCTGTGTAATGGGCTAAGACGGCAGAAATTTACTCTTAAAAAGTAGTTCAAGCGAGTCTAATGGAAAGAAAATCATTTCAGAATTTTGAGCACCCGCTTATATGGGGCGGCCCCAGTGTGCGCCGGTGAGTGGCGCTCTAACAACGTCGGTGAGTAGCGCTCTGGGGACGTCGGTTTGTGGCGCTCTTGCAATGTGGGAGAGTAAGGCTCTGATGTCGTCGACAAGTGGCGGCCTGCTCGCTCCGGTGATGCATGAAAGTAGCGCTCTAATCACGCCATTGAGCGGCGCTCGGGTTGGGTCGGATAGTAGTGCTCTGTTCGCACCGATGAGTTGCGCTCTGGTAGCGCCAGTAATGTCGCTCTCTGTTCGCACCGATGACGTCGCTCCCCGTTGACGCCGACGAGTGGCTGTTGACGTCGCTCTTCTGATGCTGGTGCTGACGGCGGGTGTCGCCCGTACGCGGTTTCATGAGGGGCTGTGGTGAGAGCGTGTGTAGACGTCCAGCCCGACGATTCAAGCCGGCACAGAATAAATCACCCTTACCAGCAGTTGTTGCCGAAATGAAATCAAGCCCGACGATTCAAGCCGGCTCAGATAAAATCGCTTCTTGCCAATAGCCGCCTGTTCATGACCACAGTCTCATTCTGACTGAGTCTTTTGCGGCTGTGTTGTATCTTCAATAGCCTCTATACTTGATCTTACTCGGCTACATGTTGCTGTATGATGTTGCGTTGTCATTGGCAACGAAGAGACTGTCGGGTTTTGCTGCACTTTTTTATGCGACTGGCTATTTTGGCTTGTGTTGTAGTGGCTTATTGTACCGCCGCTTGTTTTTATGGCAGGTATTTTTTGCAAAAAGTTTACTTGTACAAGCGTAAAACAAATTTTTGCAGCAAAAAGTTTATTTAAGGTTGTTAAAAGCAAGTGTTTGAAATTCTTTAACCCTCTGCCCAGCTGGTTGATGTCCTCGTAAGAATAGAAGTTGATATCACCGCCATCCAAGAAATGCATTGGACGGGGCAAGGCAAGCAATGCCTGGAGCCTTGCGACGTATACTACAGCTGCCATGTAAAGGAGTGCAAATTCGGGAGTGAGACTCCGTCGCTGAGTACTGACGTTCACCCCGGTGGACGAGTGTCTAGCCATAATCAGCATCAAAGGAAGATCTCGCTCATCTGCGCCCATGCCCCGACGGAAGAGAAGGATAAGGTATCCATGGCTCTCTTCTATGAGCGCCTGGAGCGCACGTACGAGCGCTGCCCCCGTCATAATATTAAAATCGTGCTTGGCGACTTCAATGTCAGGGTGGGCAAGGAAGGTATCTTTGAAACCACCGTCGAAAAATTCAGCGAAACGTCCGACAACGGACTGAGGCTGATCGAGGCCCGACATATGGTAGTATGCAGTACTAGGCTCAAGCATAAAAAGACTCATCAAGCCACGTGGCTGTATCCGGATGGAACAACGAGAAACTAAATCCATCCAGTTGTGATAGACGGAAGGCATGCTTCCAGTATTTTGGACGAGCGTACACTCCGAGGCCCAAACATCGACTCAGACCACTATCTTGTTGGAGCCAAAATGCACACCCTCCACTGTGCAGAAAAAAATTGTGCGCCCAAATATGCAAGGAAAACTTAAAGTCGAAAAGCTCCAATCAAAACAGACAACCAATGCATTCTCTACTCGACTCTCACACCGGCTCTCAGAGAGCAGCCTTCAACAAACCGACATACGCGAGCAGTGGATCCACATTTGCCGTTCATTAAGTACCGCCGCCGAAGAAGTAGTCGGATTTCAGCGAACCCGAAAGAACAACTGGTACGATGACTAGCGTCAGGAAGCTGCAGAGAAAAAAGATGCCGCCTACAGTGTCGCGCTACGATCGGAGCAACGCGCGTTATGTGGGACCGCTATAGGGATATGAAGGGGGAGGCGATACGTATTTTCTGCAACAAGAAGAGGGAGGAAGGACAGGAAGAATGCCAGAAAATTTTACCAGAGAGTTAGCCGACTTACGGAAGGTTTAAAGACCAGGGCGTACTACTGTAAGAACAACAATGGCGACCTAGTTACCGATGTTCAGAACGTACATAAATTATGGAGGGAACACTTTTCCACCCTACTGAATGGTATCAGCACCGAAAGTTGGAGGGAAGAAGAACCCGAGCCTCCAGTTGATGATGATGGAGTCGATGTTCCTCCACCTGAATATACGACGTGCGAATAGCAATAACGCGGCTGAAAAACAACAAAGCTGCTGGAGCGGACAGCCTGCCAGCTGAGTTATTCAAGAACGGTGGCGAGGAGTTGATAAGGTGCAAGCGTCTACTTGTATTCAGAATAAGGTTAAATGAACGCATGCCTGACGACTGGAATTTAAGTATGCTCTGCTTAACTACAGCGGAATCAGCCCTCTAAGCATAGGTTCCAAGGTCTTATCGAGCGTATTGTGTGAAAGACTGAAGCCCACATTTAATAAACTGATTGGGCCTCATCAGTGTGGCCTTAGACCTGGCAAATCCACCATAAACCAGGTATTCCCATTACGCCAATTCTTGGAAAAGACCAGCAATAAAGGTATCGACACTCACCACCTATTTGTCGACTTCAAAGCCCTTTCGACAGCACTAAAAGGAGTTGCCTATACGGCGCTATGTCTGAATTTGGCATCCCTGCCAAACTGATACGGCTGTGCAAAATGACGTTGAGCAATATCGCAATACTCCGACCCGTTTGCCACCAAACAGGGTTTCAGACAGGACCACTCCCTTTCATGTGACTTCTGTTATCTGATGTTGGAGAAGATAACAAGACCTACAGAACTGAACCGCTCAGGAACAATTTACTACAAGAGCGTGCAATTGCTGGCTTATGCCAACGACATCGACATCATCGGTGACAAAAACCACGAAGTCTGTTCTTCTTTACTTGGGAAGCAGCATTAACACCGATAATAATGTCAGCATGGAAATCCAATGCAGAATCACTCTTGCCAACAAGTACTACTTTGGACTGAGTAGACAATTCAGGAATAAACTCCTCTCTCGATTTTTTGCAGAAGATTTACGGGCCTCTACGCTTTGGCGACGGCGAGTGCCGCAGAAGATGGAACGTTGAGCTTTAGAACGATATGGACACAGTGAAGCGAATTAAAATACAGCGGCTCCGCTGGCTTGGCCGTGTCGTTCGAATGGACATCGAGGCTCCAGCTCTAAAAGTATTCAACTCGGAACCCGCTGGTGGTAGCAGAGGAAGAGGGAGGCCTGCACTGCGATGGAAAGACCAGATGGAGAAGGACTTGGCTTCACTTGGAATTTCAAACTGGCGTCAGCTGGCAAAGAAAAAAACGACTGGCGTGCTTCAAAACTCGGCCAAACTCGCTTAGCTGGTTACAGTGCCAAATAATAATAAGAAGAAGAAGTTTATTTATATGACTATTTCGTTAACTTCTCTTCTTCTTCTTATTTGGCGCTGTAACCGCCTAAGCGATTTTGGCTGAGTTCAGCAAAGCACGCCAGTCGTTTCTCTCCTGTGCCAATTGACGCCAATTGGAAACGCCAAGTAAAGCCAAGTCCTTCTCCACCTGGTCTCTCCATCTTAGTGGGGGCCTCCCTCGTCCTCTGCTACCACCAGCGTGTTCCGAGTTGAAAACTTTCAGAGCCGGAACGTCGGTGTCCATTCTAACGACTGGCCAAACCAGCGGAGCCGCTGTATTTTAATTCGCTGCATTATGTCCATGTCGTTGTAAAGCTACCACAGCTCATCGTTCCAACGTCTGCGGTACTCGCCGTCGCCAACGCGTAACGGCCCGTATATCTTCCGCAAAGTCTTTCTCTCAAATACTCCAACAGCCGCCTCATCGGATGTTGTCATTGTCGATGTATCCGCGCCATATACCGGTACGGGCATGATAAGTGACTTATAGAGAGAGAACTTTACTCCTGAATTGCCTACTCAGTCCAAAGTAGCACCTGTTGGGAAGAGTGATTCTGCGTTGGATTTCCATGCTGACATTATTAGCGGTGATAATGATGGTTCACAAGTAAACGGAATCCTCTACTTTCTCCAAATTATAATTGTCAGCAGTGACGTGGGTGCCACGGCGTCAATGAGCTGACTGTATGTTTGTTGAACCTCGTTTATCACTACACCCATTCGCTTTACTTCCTTATCCAACTTGGAAAAGGCAGAATAGACTTCGTGGTTTTTGTCACCGATGATGTCGATGTCGTTGGCATAAGCCAGCAATTGCACGCTCTTGTAGTAAATTGTTCCTGAACGGTTCAGTTCTGCAGGTCTTATTATCTTCTCCAATATCCGATTAAAGAAGTCACATGAAAGAGAGTTGCCCTTTCTGTAGCCCGGTTTGGGGGCGAACGGCTCGGAGAGATCTTTCCCAATTATGATGGAGCTGGTGGTATTGCTCGACGTCATTTTACACTGCAGAATGAGTTTTTAGGGGATGCCAAATTCAGACATAGCGGCGCATTGGCAACTCCTTTTAGTGCTGTCGAAAGCGGCTTTAAAGTCGACAAGTAGGTGGTGAGTGTCGATCCTTTTCTCGGGGGTATTCTCTAAGATTTGGCGTATTGTAAATACCTGGTCTATGGTGGATTTTCCTGGCCTAAAGCCACAATGATAGGGCCCAATCAGTTCATTGAAGGTGAACTTCAGTCTTTCACACAATACGCTCTATAAGACCTTGTAACCTATGCTTAGAAGGCTGATCCCGCGGTAGTTGGCGCGAGCAGCGGGGTCGCTTTTCTTGTGGATTGGGTTGACCACACTTAAATTCCAACCGTCCGACATGCGTTCATCTGACCATATTCTGAACAAGAGGTGATGTATGCACTTTATCAACTCCTCGCCGCTGTACTTGAATAGCTCAGCTGGCAGGCTGTCAGCTCCAGCAGCTTTGTTGTTTTTCATCCGCGTTATTTCTATTCGTAACTCGTTATAGTCAGGCGGTGGAACATCGACTCTGTCATCATCGACTCCGGGCTGGGGTTCTTCTTCTCCACACCTTTCCGTGCTGCTACTATTCAGTAGGGTGGAAAAGTTTTCCCTCCATAATTAAAGAGCATTCTGAACATCGGTAAATAGGTCGCCATTGTTGTTCTTACAGGAGTACGCCCTGATCTTAAAATCTTCCATAAGTCGCCTAACTCTCTGGTAAAATTTTCGGGCATTCTTCCTGTCGGCCAGCATTTCAAGCTCTTCGCACTCACCTATTTCGGCCTCTCTCTTCTTATTGCGACTAATACGTCTCGCTTCCCTCTTCAGATCCCTATAGCGGTCCCACATAGGTGGCATCTGTTTTCTCTGCAGCTTCCTGATACTCCTTATCGTACCAGTTGGTCTTTCGGGCTCGCTGAAATCCGACTACTTCTTCGGCGGCGGTACTTAATGAGCAGGAGATGTTGTTTCACTGCTCACATATGTCGCTTTGTTGAAGAGTGCTCTCTGACAGCAGGTGTGAGAGTCGAGTAGCGAAAGCGCTGGCTGTCTGATGTGATTGCAGCTTTTCGACGCTAAGCTTTCCTTGCATATTTGGGCGCACATTTTTTGCTGCACAGAGGCGGGTGCGTATCTTGACTGCAACAAGATAGTGGTCTGAGTCGATGTTTGGGCCTAGGAGTGTGCGTACGCTTAAAACACTGGAAGCGTGACTTCCGTCTATCATAACATGATCGATTTGGTTTCTCGTTTGTCGATCCGGAGACAGCCAGGAAGCTTGATGGATCTTTTTATGCTTGAAGCTAGTACTGCATACTACCATGTTTCGGGCCCCGGCGAAGTCGATCAGCCTCAACCCGTTGTCGAAAATTTCGTCGTGAAGGCTGAATTTTCCGGCGGTGGTTCCAAAGATCCCTTCCCTGCCAACTCGGATTGGTTACCGCATCTTGCACATGGGTCGGTCACGTTGCCCAGGGTGCGCGAAGGAGGACGCAAGAGTCGGGATTGAGTATAGCAATGCAACTGTACTTGCATACCCATCGCAACGACTGTACCCCATTGCACTGCACGGGTATTTAAAATATTGATATACTTTCGAGTTTAAATCAAAAAGAGGTTATTAATAAATGTCTAAATTATATATTTTGATCTGGAAAATTGGTGTCTAAAAGACTACACGTAAGTATAATAGAGAAACTTAGGTCACGTCAGTAGCAGAGGGTTAAATCACTTTGCTTTGGAAATAAAATGCAAATGCAGAAAGCGAAAAACAAATGTGATGTAGATCGAGTTTTCGATACTACTCAGTACTCATGAAAAGTGTCGATTTATGTACTCGGTACTCGTATCGTTCTATCACTACTTACAAGAGTAAAATTATGTGGTCGAGCATAGGTAAGGAATACGCATGAGGCGCGTAGAAGTCCTCAGTCGTGTGTATTGCTTACTAGTAGAGGACTCGCTAACGTTAAGGATAAGAGAAGCACAGTTACAAGATGACTGGGTAAGAGCCGCACAGTGTGCTTTTTGAACACTCCATGCGAATTAATCGTAGCGCTTTCGACAGACGCGATATTTGGATATGAAGAAAATGGCAATTTTATTCCCTTTCACGGAAAAAAAACTGCCATTGACCCACAATTACTCCTCGACCTTCAAAAAATTGGTCAAACATAGTGTTCTTCGAAAAAAACATACAAAATCCACCGGATTTATTCCAAAAAAAATGTTTTGAATGTTTTATTACACTAATATTACAGATTTTCAGACGAGAAACACGATTCCACTGTTTAAAAATCGAAAACAAATTTTTTCACCTCTATTTAAGAAATGCATCTTTGATTGCATTTTTTTTTGCATGCAGCTATGCGTCCTGCTCCCAATTTTTATATAACTCGAATAACAAGTACGATGCAGTGCTACTCAAGATCTTTAATTTGAGCCAAGTAAAAGTCTCTAGGCCCATTGAGAGCCAAATTACACGATTCTGAAGTTAAACTTCGAAATTTCATTCGACTTTTTTGCATTTTTAAACCTTTCATGAGCATGTAATGGTATTATAACTTTGGTCCGATGTTTGTAAGTACCAGAATAAGAAGAGATAGACCCATTAAAATGTATACTTAAATAATCAGAACGGCGAGCTGAGTCGATTTAGCCATGTCCGTCTGTCCGTCTGTCCGTCGGTCTGTCTGTCCGTCTGTTTGTATGCAATCTAGTCTCTCAGTTTTCGAGATATCCGGATCAAATTTGGCAGGTGGGTGTATTTTTATAATGTATTAATCATTTGTCGGAACCGGAAGAATCGGACCACTATAACATATAGCTCCCATACAACTGATTGTTCAGATATGAGATTTTTCGTTATAACTTCTCCATTTATGCAGCTACGAACATGAAATTTTGCAGTACTTGCACCCATTATCAACAGAATACTTACAGTGAAAATTACAAAGATCGGGTCACTATAACCTATAGCTCCCATACAACTGATTGTTCAGATATAAAATTTTTCGTTATAACTCCTCCATTTATATAGCTAGGAACATGAAATTCCGCACTGTTTTCAATAATTATCAACAGAAAACTTACAGTGAAAATTAAAAAGATCGGGTAACTATAACCTATAGCTCCCATACAACTGATTGTTCAGATATGAGATTTTTCGTTATAACTTCTCCATTTATGCAGCTAGGAACATGAAATTTTGTAATACTTCCACCCATTATGAACAAAAAGCTTAGAGTGAAAATTACAAAGATTGGGTCACTATAACATATAGCTCTCATACAACTGATTGTTCAGATATAAGATTTTTCGTTATAACTCCTCCATTTAAGTAGCTAGACACATGAAATTTTGCACTGTTGTCACTTATTATCAAAAGAATACTTTCAATGAAAATGGCGAAGATCGAGTCACTACAACCTATATCCACCATACAACTGATTGTTCAGATATGAGATTTTTTGCCATAACTTCTTGACTTATGTAGCTAGGAACATCAAAATTCGCACCGTTTCCACTCATTACTAACAGAATACTTATAGTGAAAATAACAAAGATCGGGTAATTTTTTCATCTAGGTCCCATACACTGATTGTTCAGATATGAGATTTTTCGTTATAACTTCTCCATTTATCTATGCAGCTAGAAACATGAAATTTCGCACTATTTTCACTCATTATCAACAGAAAGTTTACAGTAAAATTAACAATGATCGGGTCACTATAACTTGTTTATTGCCCCCATACAACTGATTGTTCAGATATGGGGTTTTACTGTAAAACTCCTTTATTTGGACAGCTAAAACCGATAAATTTCGTAAGCTATTTTTTAAATAATAATACAAAGTCTACTGAGAAAATCGTCAAAATCTATGCTGTATAATCTTAATCTCTTGTACCACTGATTGTTCAGATACCAGTTTTTGCGATATACCGATCACACAGCAGTGAAAATCACTTAGATTGGTGCTATATAAGGTATATCTTCCATACCTCTGATTGTTTAGCTAGAATTTTTTATATATGTATCTCCTCTTCTACGTCTGCTGTGAATATATAAATTTTTTCAAATGCAGTAATCTGTTAACGTAAAATTTTCAGATACTCATGAAAGGTATGGAGCCTTCGGCATAGCCGAAGACAGCGCTGCTCTTACTTGTTTCTTCTAATTTCAGAGTAAAAACTCGTACAGCAGATTCGAAGTTTGGTTTAAAATTGTTATAACTTGGCTCTCAGAGGGCCTAAATATTTCCACCATGGTTCAAATCAGGGTTGTTGGGAATGTTCGCATTCGCATTCGCAACAGCGGAGCTTCCGCATAAATTTTAACATTCGCATTCGCAATAATCAATGCGGAGCTTTTGCGAATGCGAATATTGTGTGCACTGATAAAACGTGTATCTGACAAACAAAAAATTGTAGCCAACATATTTTGCCTGTGGAGATGCTACGTTATCGCTAGTTTTTTCTACTTTTTCTTAGAAAAGTGTAATTATTTTTTTTTCTCATAATACTTAGTATGCCTAAGTTCCGTGTTCCCTTTTATTAGTCTTTCAGCTCAGAAACAAAAACATTTATTTTAATTTAGTGTAAATTGTCAAATTTAGCAAGCATCGAAATAAAGATGAAATGATTTGTACTAAATAAGTTGACACCCAAGTTCACAAATTAAATAAGAATTAATTTAAGCTGAATTTTATATCTGTTGAGTATAGTATGGAAAGGGCTTAACTACCTAAAAATCCAAAATTCACTTTTTGATTGATTATGATGCATTTCGTCGAATCATAAGTCCCCACATCGTGTTAGGCAATAAAAAAATTTAGTTAGTTGTGTTTTTTTCTATTTCAGCGACAATGTGAAATATGCCCTTTTAAAATAGTATTAACGATATGTTGAAAATTTGCGTTCATTCGCCTCAAAAAATATATCAAAACACATTGAGCGCATGGAATAGAACAACAAGACGGATTTGATGGGTTATGGTACCGACAGCCATGAGTAATTAATTGTGACTGCCTGCAACTAGGAAAAGCCGAGCTCAACTAACTAATAAAAAGAAAACTATATATGTACAAGCTATTCATTACTGGTCGTGATTCCAATAATTCAAATTATTATGAAAAGCCGGGTACCTTTTTAACAAAATAACAAGATTTTAAACCAATTCTGCTGGCAGCCACGACTTTCAAAACGGAATTTTCTTCGAAATTTTCATTCCTAGAAAATAACAATTTATTTGCCATATCCACCTATTCACAACGTCGCTATAAGCACACATTTTCCAAACCATTGAAAAGAATGAAACGCTTATATGTAGCGTGCAACTAGAATTGATTTCTTTATTCGAAATTACTTTCTTTTATACAATTTCTTACCCTAATTTACACTAATACTTACAAACTACAAATGTGCATATGTTATGCTAACTCAGCGTATGTGTCATAGTTATTTTGGCAGTCGCACTGCCAACCTGGCGCTGACGATCTGTTAAGCTGATCGTCACGTGAGTTGGTCAGTGTGCCTCTCTTGAGTAATGCAATTGGCAAGTGTAAGCTGAACTGTGCCTTTGAACGTTTGGTGTTGAATTCCCGCTGAGTTCATTATGACTTATGTGGGTCATGATGGCATTGATATCGTGTGCGGTCGATATTTGTAAATGCATTAGAGTGGTGTATTTACTGTAATACTACACCTTCCTCCTTAAAAAATAAATGGATCTATATAATTGCAGTCAATTCTATATATCCATTTTTAACGACTTAATGACCTACTTAAGGCTTAGTTGCGCTTACAAAATTTTAATTGCTTTTCGGCTCATATTGCCGTTATTGCATGAAGTGTTTGTTATGGTTTCTTTTTTTTCTTTCTTTGTGTTTACATTTGTTTTACATGTGTTATGTTTTGCTGTTTTTTTTTTTTTTTTTTTTTTTAGAGCATGATGTGTCATATTTTGTTTCTTTGGTTGTGTTTTTTTTTTTGTTATTACTAGTGGTGTTATACTGCTTTAAGTCTATTCTTATGAATTATGATTTCTTTATTGTTTTTATTGCTATTTCCTATGCTATGTCGTATTAAAGTAAAATTGTTATTCTTATCATTATTTTTAACTTTGTAGGGTCCGTTATATCTATTCTCTAACTTATGGGAGGCCTCTTCTCTAACTAATACTAAATCTCCTATGTTTATTTCCTATAGCTACTTTTATCATAATTCGTTTTTTGCTTTTCTTTAGCCTCTTGGACTAATTTCCTAGCTCTTTGCTGGGCTATTTGAAGTCTATATTTTACCTCTTTGTCGTAAGCGTCGTGATTGTACAAAGGGCTGATTTTATTTTCTTTTAAGAAATCGTAGTTCGGTGGGTTTTTTGCAAATATTAGTTCAAATGGGCAATATGTGTGTGTGGTAGATGGCGTCGTATTGTAACAATACGCGAAATACCTGAGGTATTCATCCCAATCGTCTTTGTCACTGGATATGTATGAACGTATGTATTCATTGAATGTCCGGTGACTGCGTTCTACAGTACCCAAAGTTTGATGATGGTACGGTGTTGAAGTTTTATGTTCAATTTTTAACAATTTACACAGTTCTTTGAATAATTTGTTTTTGTATTCTGTGCCCATGTCTGTGGTGATTGTTTTCATTTGTCCATAACTCAAGATGAAATGCTCGAACACGGCTTTAGCGACTGTCGTTGCGTGTTTGCTTGGGACTGGGATAGCTACCAAGTATTTGGTTAGATCGCATATAATGGTAACTGCATACTCGTTTCCATTTATCGACTTCGGTAATGGTCCGACTGCATCGATTTGTACAATATCAAATGCCTTCGGAGGTGTCTCCGTTATTGTCACTGGTTCTTTTATATGCTTGTTAGTCTTATTTTTCTTACAGTGGATGCAGTTTTTTACGTATTTTCTTACGTCATTTTTCATATTCAGCCAGCCATACTTCTGCTTGATTTTGTCTGTCATGCGATTTATTCCTGGGTGGCCACCATTGATAGGATCGTCATGATATTTATGCAGAATTTCTTTAATTTTCCCGGGATTTGTCACGTATATAACCTCTGGGGTTAGTGCGATTGTTAGATTTTTGAGAACTTTGTTACCCATTTGTATAAATTTGCCTACTGCAGTATAATTTCTTTTAAACAATTTGTCCCCTAAGGACAACTGTATTTGTACAAGTCCTAAATTGCCGGCTTCTTTTTCAAGCCTGGTAAAGAATTGTCCTAAGTCAATCTTATCCTCAACAATCAGGTTGCTTGTATCCAAATTGCTACAAAATTTCTTTCCTTTTTTGAAATATAATTTCGGAGGAGTGAAAACGAGCTCGACATGTCTTTTTACTTCAAATTTATTTAGCGCTTCGTATATTCTGGGGTTCTCTTTGTGACTTTCTTTATTTTCAGTATTACTTGTGCTGATGCTTTTTGCTGCTGATCTTGTTGTTATTTCCAATATTTTACTTGCTTCCACTGACATATCTTTTAAGTTTGTGATTGTTATGCGGGATAATGCATCCGCAATGGGGTTTTCCTTTCCGGCGATATACTCCACTTCAAAATCGTACTCTTCTAAATCGAGTCTTACTCGTGTCAGTTTTGATGAAGGACTCTTCATTGAGAATAGGTATGTTAAGGGACGGTGGTCGGTTTTAACTAGAAATTTTCTGCCATAGACATATGGTCTGAAGAAGGTTATGGCCCAATGGATTGCGGCCAATTCCTTTTCTATTGTGGCATTGTTGATTTCACCTTTTGTGAATGACCTGGAAGCGTAGGCAATTGGTAACTGCTAGCCATCGTGTTCTTGGCTAAGGACTGCCCCACAAGCGTACCCACTAGCGTCTGTTGTTATGCAGAATTCTTTATCGAAATCTGGGTATTGCAGAAGTTTTGGACTAATTAATGCTTCCTTTAAGTAGACAAAAGCTTTTTGACATTCTCCTGTCCATTCGAAGGAAACATTCTTTTTGCAAAGCCTAGTTAATTTTCGTGAGTGTTCTGCGAAATTCGGTACAAATCTTCTGTAATAGGTGCAGAAAGCTACGAATCTCTTAACTTCGTCCGCTGTTTTTGGTGTTGGGTAATTTTGAACTGTTTCAAATTTGCTCGGATCGGGTAGTATTCCCTTGTTTGTGCATTTATGTCCTAAATAAGTTACCTCTTGGCTATTATCGGGATGTAATTTTAGTTTGTATTTTCTACATGTGGAGAATACGTCTCTTAAATTGTTTAGCATATGGTTTTCAGAACAGCCTAATACAACCAAATCGTCCATGTAGAGAAATGCTTGAGATGGTTTGAGGCCTGCAAATGCTAATGTCATCATTCTTTGGAATGAATTTGATGCTACTTTTAATCCGTAAGGTAGTCTTTTGAATCTATATGTGCCATTTTCGGCTGTGAATGAGGTTATATCTCTGGAGTCTGGGTGTAATTCGTTTTGATGAAAACCTGACATAAGGTCTAGGCATGAAAAATATTTGGCTCTTCCAAGTTGGTCTAAAATATCGTCAATTCTTGGAAGTGGGAATTTGTCTGCTGCTAGCATTTTATTTACTTGTCTGTAGTCTACCACTAATCTCCATTTTTTTTATTTTTCCTGGGAATGATTTTTTAGGGACTAATAAGATTGGGCTATTATATTCTGATATCGAGGGTTCTATTATATCATTTTCTATTAACTTATTTACCTGTTTTCTTATTTCTCCTTTTTGCGTTTGAGGCAATCTATAATTTTTTATGTAAACAGGAGTGTCATCCTTCATGTATAATTTTTGTTTATAAAAATTGTTAGAGGAGATTGGTTCAGTTTCTAGTGCAAATATGTCTATGAATTCTGTGCATAGTGTTGTTAACTGAGAGTTGACAAATTTTGGAAAGTTTTTTGTTAATCTTTTCAATTTCTCTATATCGTTGCAATTTTTCTCGTGTGTGGTTGTTTTAATTAGTGTGTAATCGTCTAAATTTTCGGTATTGATCTTGTAATGTTGAATGGTTGTGTTTTTATGTGTTGTGTTGATAATTCTAACGAAAGATTGATCTTTATTTGTAATGGTGTTTGCTATGGAAATGCCTTCAGATAATTGCTGGTGTGGGATGAAGATGTTTTTGTTGTCAGTGTTTACTTTGACTTGTCTAATGACTTCAGATCTAGCAGGGATCGTAATTGTATTAACAGATAGACAATTTGTTAGGTGCATCGTTATTGTTTGGGGGAAATCATATGGTCTTAGGATTAGTTC
>NW_016157633.1:0-298 GCF_001687245.7 Rhagoletis zephyria | reverse complement strand
ATAATATATAGCTCTCATACAACTGATTGTTCAGATATAAGATTTTTCGTTATAACTCCTCCATTTAAGTAGCTAGACACATGAAATTTTGCACTGTTGTCACTTATTATCGAAAGAATACTTTCAGTTAAAATGGCGAAGATCGAGTCACTACAACCTATATCCACCATACAACTGATTGTTCAGATATGAGATTTTTTGCCATAACTTCTTCATTTATGCAGCTAGGAGCATGAAATTTTGCAATACTTCCACTCATTATTAACAGAATACTTATAGTGAAAATAACAAAGATCGG
>NW_016157632.1:207842-236600 GCF_001687245.7 Rhagoletis zephyria | reverse complement strand
TTCTTTATATAATTCTCTTCTCGTGGAGAAAATTTAAAATTTTTTAATGCAAATCTTAATTAAAGATATGAAATATTTATTCCAACATATTCACAGTAAAATCAATTATTTTGTACATACATAAGATCATTTTCAATGAAATAAAAGTTTTATTCCGTCAAACTTAGTGAAATATTTATTCTAGNATCATTTTCAATGAAATAAAAGTTTTATTCCGTCAAACTTAGTGAAATATTTATTCTAGTCTTGAGTGCTTTTACTCCTTTGCGGACTTTTGTACAATATATTGCACAAATTTTAGGTAGCCCTAATAGCTACCTAAAACAACTTTAGAATATTTTTTTTTTTTACTTTTAGTGTTACATAAAATATATCTTTGTATACAACATTTGAGGTGAAAATATATTCAGAATTAACTTTTTGATTAAATGCTTCTTTAACAGAAACAATAATGAGAATCGTCTTATTCTAGAAAAGGCTACATATAACTGTCCATGGGAAAACACAGGGTTAGGTAGGTATAATCCAACCTTGTCAAGAGTCTGGCCCTGGGCTTTATTAATTGTTATAGCAAGAGCTACTTTTATAAGGAACTGTTTTCTTGTAATTTGAAAGGGTACAGTTGGATCTGATGGAGTCAGGTTAATACGGGGTATGATTGCTGTATGTAATGGTAGTAGAAAAGTACGCAAAGTCGGCAATTAATAGTGAATTTCCGTTTGCGAATTCTAATGTATTTGCAGGAAAGTTGGCATTTCAAATGAAATATTAAGAATTATACGCGAATTTTGTAATTTATTTCATCGGTTAAATGTGCTTTATTTGAATATAAAAATAAATATATTGCCCAAAAACGTATACTTCTAAATATTTCACAATTAAATTTTTTTTAATTTGCACAGAAGCAACACGGGGGCACGGCTAAAGGAGCGGTGCGAGAGAGACAACTGTCAGTTTATCGAACCTTTAATTATTGAATTATGTGTGCGTCCACCACTGTCGTATACGGTGTATGCGATGTTGCAGTTACAATAGTGCTCCAGTACGAAATACCTTTAGTGTGGCTTAACAATAGTAAATTAAAAACAAAAATAAAATTACAAATTTCTTTACTTCAGAGGTAATATTACCTAATAACCACTCAGGGGACCTCTGACTTTTCAAATGACCCCTCATTAGTGGAATTGCTTACATAGAAAAGTAGAAAAGGGAGACTAACAAAAAAAAAACTTTAGATAAATAATATATAAGATTTTCCATGAACAAAGAATTTTAAAATATGTTATTTCCACTAAAATCTTAGTTTTAATTTATTTTGAAACCGCTCGCAGTTTGTTTTCATTACAGTAAAAAAGTACTTTTTGCTACCATTTTTACGAAAGGGGATTTAATTTTTTCCCTTTCGCCTTCCTTCTTAAATGCAACCTTTTGTAAAGGAGTGACAAAATTATAATGTCACTAGTGAGCAATCCTTTCATTATTGAATCATGGCTAGGACCAAGGCGAATTTATAGAAGGTAGTAGCAAGAATACAACAACAGCAACCACTGCATTTTGTATTGCGGGTGTTATGTTAAATCTCAATTCGCCCCAAAGTTTACTTGTAAGTTAACGGTAAAATGAGAAATATAAATAATATTGCTTATTGGAAAAAGCATAGTTTGTATCTTGCAGATTCATAGTGCAATTTTGCATACTCAGCAATTATGCAGATGCATGATTTAAATCACATTTGACCTGGACCATTAATGAAATTGATATGCTTTTTCCGCTTTGACTGGAAAATTCCATTCAATTGTAACTAATATCTTCTTTATTTATTTAATTAGTCTATGAAACAATAACTTCTTACAGACTAAGTATATAACAATAAGGCTTAAAGCGGTGACAGACGGCAAAGCTTATGCATATAATCTGGCACACATATTCACATAACAATTTTACCCTTACAGATGGGCGTAATGCGGATAAACGAGCCACGGCCAGTAGAATTTCCATTTATTTCGTTTTCATTCTTTTTTATAAGTTCTATATTTTTTACGTTGCTTTCAGTTAGTTCTTGTTGAGTCAACTCTAAAAATTTAAATTAAGTAATAGTTATTTGTTTTTGTTATTTTATGGCCTTATAACAATTATATTCAAGGCCGTTTTTAATGAAGAACTTATTGTGTTGTTTAATATAATTAACTAATAGTAAAATAAATAATTTAAAAACAAATTTTTTAATATACAACGCTTTTATAAATGGACTAAAAAGTAGGAAATAATAATTCTCAGTCTCATACACGCTTTTCATTTTTAATCCCATAAATTGTTTATAATGACTTTTGCTAAAATTTCAAAATCAAAAGTTATCAAAACAAATTCTATGGAACTGAGAAAAATTATTATCTACTTTTTAGTATTAATAGATTGGTGCACACACATGCATATACATATGTATTTACATACATACGAGCACCAATTAATTTCATTTAAAGAAATGGCGTGTCATCCATTTCCGCTGTAGCGTACGTAGTGCATAGGGCGACATCTACCTCTCAACCGACCGACATCTACCTTATACTTTTTAGTCTTGTCTGTATAAAATTTTGCAATAGATATCTTCTATACTAATACTAATACTAATACTAATTACTAATAATTATAAAAAGAGAAGTCCCTTTTCCTTGTAACAGGTAATCTCGCGAACGGCTGGTCTGATTTTCATGAAATTTTACATATAAATAGCTTTCAGCAATCAACATGTTTTAAGCCAAAAAAAAATTTACTTTTTTCCGGTAGGTGGATCTATTCGAAAAAATTTTATATTGGTCCGATTGGCTTAAAATTTGATACGTAGGTAGCTTTTTACCTAGATTAGCATATAGAATCCTTTTTTCCGGGAAGTGGACTTATAGGACCCTTTTTTCGCGAAGTGGACCGATTTGATTAAAGTTTTGTACGTAGGTAGCTTTTTGGCTGGATAAGCTTACAGGAACCTGTTTTCCAATTTTCATGCAATTTCGAATATAAATAGCTTTGAGCAACCACCATATCAAGGGGCGAATTCGTCACTAGGCAAGTTTTTTTCCGACAATCGGAAACAACGGACACAGCCAAAATATAATCGCATACTCTTGAAGAAAAATTGGAGCTATTGGAAAAGGGGGCGTGGCACCTCCCATACAAACCGAATTGTTCATACGGCATATCTCTGGAAGTGTTCATGGTAGAGTTCTGGAACCTGGTATGGAGATATGTACACGAAATCAATCGCATACTCTGGGAGCAAAATTGGAGCTATTGTAAAAGGGGGCGTGTCACCTCCCACACAAACTGAATTTTTCATACTGCATATCTCTGGAAGTGTTCATGGAGAGTTCTGGAGCTTGGTATCGAGATATAAGAAATCAATCGCATAATCCTGAAGAAAAATCGGAGCTATTTTAAAAGGGGCGTTGCACCTCCCATACAAACCGAGTTTCTCATACTGCATATCTCTGAAAGTATTCAAGGTAAAGTACTGGAACTTCGTATAGAGATATGTAGGTATGGCTGACTTCTAGGGTTGCCAGACGTACTGCTTTTGGGAGTAAAGGTACTCCTTTTTGTTGCAATGTACTCCCTTGTACTCCAAAAAAAAATGTCTAGAAATGTACTCCTTTATTAGCTTTGTACTCCTTTTCCAGCTATTAATATTTTATCATATACAGGATGTAAAATAATATCTGTTGCACAGTTTTTTTTTTTTTGAAAAATAAAATGGGCCTTTATAGATTTTCCGAAGAAGTAGTTTATTGTTAATTATCCACATATTTTACATCAATTTTATTAATTTGTTTTTAAATTTTAACCTTCATTTGGGTTTACCGGCGGTAAAGACTTTGGGAGAAAAGCGCAAGTCTTCGTCGGTTACTTTATTACATATCTTCTGTAACCATAGGCTAATTTCCACCTTTGGGTCCTTTATACTCCGTCTTTTATCCAACATAAGGCCTCAGACTCAGCAATCGCAAAGACTCGAAACTGGTGACTAGGAGGGCATTCATTCGACCAACCCTATACAGTTTTTTTTTCCTTTTTTTTTATACAACATCTAAGAAAAAATACACCTGAAAAATAGGTTCGTGCCGCATGTACTTATCTCCCAAAGCTGGCAAATACAAATCAGGATTAAAATTTTAAAACCAATTAATGAAATTAAAGTAAAATATTTACAAAGTTAACAAAAAGAACACAAAATCTATAAAGAACCCTTTTATTTTTCAAAAAACCTGTGCGCCAGTTATTATTTTACGCGCTGTACTTTGCCATTCATATTGTGGCAAACACTACTTGGTAAGCAAAGTTAATTGTGATAGTGAAAAGGTGTAAGCATGACCTTAGGGGCAGGGCACTCGGGTATAAAAATCAGAAAAATATTAAATTAATTATAAGGCTTAAATTAAAAAAATGGCCATACATGGAAGAGTCTGGAATTCTTCTGTATTTTTAGTTTTTTAGTTGGGGAAACTTTCCTATAAGGGCGGTCATTGAGAACCGAATTCTACGCAAAAATACAGTGGACGCAAGTGAAAATTATGACTTTTGGCAATTTTTCTAAGGGGTCCCTGGGGACCCATAGGGGCCCTAGGTGGTCGGGAGTAACCTTTTTGTCAATGGCGGTTCATGTCCTCTCCAAAAAGGTCGGAAAAGTTGCCACGTCCACGTCCCCTTCGATCACCATCTCTTTAACAACCGTCCCTATTGGAAAGCCAACCCATATAGTTTATTTATTTTTCACATTTATTGTTGCTTTGAAAAAGATTTCTAAGATATCTTTGTTTGTTTGTACCTAATTAATGGTAATTTGTAACAATAAATTGCACAAAAAATTAAAAAAAAAAGAAATTGTACTCCTTTTTTATGTCATGTACTGCTTTTTTTCTATCAAAAATATAAATGTACTCCTTTCTCCGTTTCAAAATCTGGCCTACTGACTTCCAAAACGTCAATTGCTTTGCATAAGTACAAAGTATAATGTTCCATTACGCCGAACTACAAAATTTTGACGACGTATACCTTTCCAAAACGCATCCGAAAATTTATAGAAACGCATCGCTAGCGTAATCAACGCATCAGAAACAAAATTGATGCTTCGTTTGTTATTGGTTACCATTGGTATTTAAAAAATGGAAAATTCAGAGTTTTGAGTATTTAAAATATGCAATGTATATGGATGTAATGTGTCGCAACTCTGCATATACGAACAGTTTGAATACCGCTGTATAACAGTTTCCAAACATTGTATTGATACGTTTTGGAAGTCAGCCTATATGAAATCAAGCCCATACTCATGGAGAAAATTGGGGCTATTTGAAAAGGGGGCATAAGGTCTACAAACGCACCGACTTTTAGCTATCTTTGAATGTATTTATAATTATTGTGTAGGTGTGTTTGTGAGTGAAATCCTCCTAAATGGTTGTACGGATTTTAACGAAATTTTTTGTGTGTGTTTGCGTGGGTCTCTGGATGGTTTAGTTTCACAATTTAATCCGCTAGTTGGCTCTGCAGTTGAGTTATTACTAAAAATTTTATTTATGATCCGATTTGGCTAATATTTTAAATATGTATAGGTAATGGTAAGAGCAATACTATTGCAAAAACATGCTGCCAAGTGGCGCTGGAGCCGAGTTATTACTAAAAATTTTATTTATGATCCGATTTGGCTAATATTTTAAATATGTATAGGTAATGGTAAGAGCAATACTATTGCAAAAACATGCTGCCAAGTGGCGCTGGAGCCGAGTTATTACTAAAAATAGCCAAGTGAAAAAAGGTGCCGTGAAGATCAGATTAAATCGACCTGTTGCACCATTGAGTATATCGAGCTCTACTGTGTTACGATTGGCCCAATGGATGTGATTTTCCAATATTATTATGCGTTCCATAAGTATGTGTATATTGCATTTCTGTAGAACAGTGATTCGCACACATTTTGAAATTCCCACCAACTATACTGTAAAGCTTCTAGGACAGATTCACTTTTCAAATTTATTTCGTTTTGCGAATAACCGTCCTATGAAATGCTGCACAGTTGGAGAATTTCAAGAATTTCTTCACTGATATAACACTTTCCTTAAGTTATTTAAAGAGGCAAATGACTACCAAACCATAATCTTAGCAGAGGAATGTGCCAATGAAAATCGTAAACGTGAATTGTTGGTGAAAATGTTGGACCAAAAAGTTTCAATAAAAAAATAAAAATTTTGGTCGGGACGAAGTTCGCCGGATCTGCTTGTCTATATATAAATAGGCAAGCATGATTTAATTGGGAACAATTTCTCCTATGTATGTATCTTAACCGATTCGAACGGTAGTTGCTTTGTTGGAAAGGTGTTTCGGAGGAGGAGTGCACAAACATTTAACTTTTCCGATAGGTGGTACAGATATAGTCCGGTTTGCTTCAAACTCAGAACATATGTTCGCTACATAAGGATAAATACACCTGCCTAAAATTAACCCGATAGCTGACTCCAAAGTCGAGTTATGGCAAATTCAGTTCCATGCAATATGTTCTCATATATCTATATATCTATATATATAAAAATGAAATGTTTTCCGTATGACGGCGATGCCTGTCCAAACGGCTGAACCGATTTCAATTCTGTAAAAATCACATTTTTGGACCTTCTGTGTGGAAGGTTCTTTGATTTAAAAAAATTTGAAATTTTTTGATATTGTTGCTGAAAAATGAAGAATGCTGAGACGTCACGATTTCACAATTTCATAGTTTTCTGTACATTAAATGTCACTAAAGTACTAAACGGCTGGACCGATTTGGTTCATATTTGGAACATATATCAGTACCATGAAAAGAAATATTTATACCAAAAATTTACTCGCTAGGTGGCGCTGGGGTGGATATTCTTAAAAATTGCATTTACTTGCCGATTTGGCTCATATTTTGAACATAAGTTAGTCCATTGAAAATGAAAATTTGGACTAAAAAATTACACGATGGGAGGCGCTTTGGTCGGGATATTCTCTAAAATTATTTTACGCTAAGAGAAGGATAGACATCTACTATATATTTGTGGAAGTATGTATGTATGTATGTATGTATGTGCCACTTTGCAGCCTAAACGGACGGACAGAATCGAAAGTCATATGAACTTGAAATTTGGTATGCAGAAATAACTATGGTAGGTGCTTACAGTGAGGTATATATAAACGAGTTTGCAAAAGGAGGAGTGGCTCATCCCATATTCGTGGAATATTTTATCAGCTATAAATCCGAAAGTATAAGTTATATGTACTTGAAATTTGTTATTCAGTCATACATACATATGGGTATTTCCATACGTCGCATACGTGACAGTCGTACGTTTCAATGTGATACAAAAAAGGAATACCATTTGTTTTCTTTAACTTTTTTGGGCCATTGTATAGCACATAATTAGCTCTATATTTAACCGAAAAATGAAATCAATCGAACTGCTTGGTCCTGAAATATAAACATTTAAAGAGAGGGTCGTTACGTGACAAAAAATGGATGTTGATTTTTTCTTTTCTTACAAAATCGCAAAACTCTGTGAATTGTGGATGGCTATTTTCATAAAACTTATTTTAATATGATTTGGAGCAATTCTAGTTGTTTTTAGATCTTTTTGAATCAATGCAAATTGTTTCAATTTTCTTTAACAACCCCAAGTGTGAAACGTGACGTGACGTGGAGTCACGTGACATAAATTTCCATCGTTATATTTTTGTTAATATTGCTTTTAAATGAATTTTTAACGCAAATAAAACATGTATTTTACGTCGAATATACTTTATATTTTGACTTCAGCGCCAATTCAGGGTCAATTTGTTGGAAATCTATGATTAATTATGTTTCAAATACATACGTCAAATTTGAACTAAATCGGACCATAAATACGGTTTTTCGAAATATCTCGACCTTGGCACCACCTAGGAAGACATTTTACGCAAACATGATTCTACTTAGATAGCAGACAAATCGGCCCGTAAACACGTTAGATATAAAACTTTTATTTTTTTTTTCGTGGTGGACCTTCCGCTGGAAACACCCATATATGTATATATATACATATATATGTATAAATGAGTTTGAAAAGTGACGTGGCACATCCCATATGATTATTTGATCAGCTATAACTCCGGAAATATAAGTCACATGAACTTGAAATTTGGTACGCAGACATAACTATGGTAGGTGCTTACAGCAAGGTATATATAAATGAGTTTGCAAAAGGAGGCGTGGCACATCCTATAGGCGTGGAATATTTTAACAGCTATAAACTATATATTAACAGCCGAAACTATAAGTTATATGAACTTGAAATTTGTTATTCAGTCATACATACATATGGTAGGTGCTTATAGAAGGGTATATATAAATGAGTTTGAAAAAGTGGGCGTGGCACATCCCATAGGATTATTTTATCAGCTTTAACTCCGGAACTATAAGCCACATGAACTTTAAATTTGGTATGCAGACATAACTATGGTAGATGCTTACAGGAAGGTAGGTATATATAAATGAGTTTGCAAAAGGAGGCGTGGCACATCCCATAAGCGTGGAAATTTTTATCAGCTATAATTTCACAACCATCAGTCACATGAAATTGAAGTTAGGTATGCAGACATGCGGTAGGTGCTTACAGTAGGCTATATATACATGAGTTTGTAAAAAGTAGGCGTGGCACATCCCATAGGATTATTTTATCAGTTATAACTCCGGAACTATAAGTCACATGAACTTGAAATTTGGTCTGCAGATATAACTATGGTAGGTGCTTACAGTAGGCTATATATACATGAGTTTGTAAAAAGTAGGCGTGGCACATCCCATAGGATTATTTTATCAGCTATAACTCCGGAAATATAAGTCACATGAACTTGAAATTTGGTCTGCAGATATAACTATGGTAGGTGCTTACAGCAAGGTATATATAAAGCAAGGTATATATCAGCTATAATTTCACAATTAGGTATGCAGACATATCTGCGGTAGGTGCTTACAGTAGGCTATATGTATATACAGGAGTTTGTAAAAAGGGACGTGGCACATCCCATAGGCGTGGACCCTTTTATCAACTATAACTTGGGAACCATAAGTCCCAAGAACTTGAAATTTGGTGCGCAGGCATATCTACGGTAGGCGCTTTAGGTAAGGCGTATATAACTGAGTGGAACATCCCATAGGCGTGGAAAATTCGGAGTCATATGTCACGTGTAATTGAAATTTGGTACGCAGACGTATCTATAGTAGGTGCTTATAGTAGGCCATATACATATAAGTGGATTTGTAAAAGGGGGAGCGGCACGTCCCATGGACCTGGAATGTTTTATCAGCTATAACTCCGGAGCTATAAGTCGCTTGAACTTGAAATTTCGTACGCAGCCATTTTAATGGTATATGTAAATGAGTTTGGAAAAGAGTGCATGGCACATCCAATAGGCTTGGAATTTTTTATCAGCTATAACTTCGGAACTATAAGTCCCACGAACTTGAAATTTAGTATGCAGATATATCAATGGTAGATGCTTATATATAAATGGGTTTGTAAAAGGGGGCGCGGCACATCCCATAGGCGTGGAAAATTTTATCAGCTCTAATTTCAAACCATAAGTCAAATGAAATTGAAATTTGGTACGCAAACGTATCTATGGTAGGTGCTTATGGTAGGGTATCTTAATATATAAATATCCCGTGTCACTGTGTTCGTTTACGCTAATCTCCGATACCGCTCAACCAATTTCAATGAAATTTTGTGGGTGTCTATTGTGCTGGTTCCAACTTAAAAGATAGGATAGTTGTGAACCCGAGAAAAAATATATTTTTTTCATCGAAATTTTGTCTATGCTTCTTGCATCGTGCTTATCTAATATACATATAAAAATCGAACTCTTCCTAAACGGCTCGACCGATCTTTATGAATTTTTTTGTGTTATATATGGTAGGTATGAGAATCGGATGTAAAGTATATTTCATATCGCTAGGTGCAGGGGGCGTGGCACCTCCCATACAAACCGAATTTTTCATATTGCACATCTCTGGAAGTGTTCATGGTAGACTACTCTAATATGGTATGGAGATATATGAAAGCATTTGCATATTAATGGATAAAAATTGGGGTTATTGGAAAAAGTTACGTGGCACCTCCCATACAAATCGAATTTTTCATACTGCATTTTCCGGGAATGTTCATGGAAGAGGTATCGAACTTGGTATGGAGATATATGAAAGCAATCGAATACTCATGGAGATAAATTGTGGTTATCGGAAAAGGAGGCGTGGCACTTCCCATACACATCGAATTTTTCATACTGCATATCTCTGAATGTGTTCATGGAAGAATACTGGAACTTGGTATGTACAAGATATATAAAACGCGACTGGTCATGAAGAAAAGTTGGGGCTATTGGTATAGAGATATATGAAACCAATCCCATGCTCTTAGAGAAAATTGGGGTTATTTGAAAAGGGGTCGTGGCGCCTTTCAAACGCACTGAATTTATTACGTATCTTTGTATGCGTGTACAGTTTTGCTAAGTTATTTGAGACCGCAAATATGCCTTCTGACAACCACCAAACCGTAATATTAGAAACCAAATGCGTCACTAAAAATAATGAACGTGAACTCTTGGTTAAAATGTTGGACCAAAACGTTTCAATACACGGTTAAAAATTTCGGTTTTAATTTTAAACTTTTTGGACTAAATACATATATGACCAATTTTTTTTGGCTGAAAGTAGTGAAGAAGACGAACCCGAGTCCCCAGTCGATGATGACGGAGTAGCTGTCCCACCGCCTGACTATGACGAGGTACGAATAGGGATTACGCGGCTGAAAAACAACAAAGCTGCTGGAGACGACGGCCTGCCAGCCGAGCTATTCAAGTACGGCGGCGAGGAGCTGATGAGGTGCATGCATCAGCTCGTATGCAGAATATGGTCAGATGAACGAATGCCCGCCGACTAGAATTTAAGTGTGCTCTGCCCAATCCACAATAAAGGCGAGCCCGCCATACGCGCCAACTACCGCGGAATCAGCCTTCTAAGCATAGGTTATAAGGTCTTATCGAGTGTATTGTGCGAAAGACTGAAGCTCACCGTCAACGAACTGATTGGACCTTATCAGTGTGGCCTTAGGCCTGGAAAATCCACCATAGATCAGGTATTCACAATACGCCAAATTTTGGAAAAGACCCGCGAGACTAGGATCGACACACACCATCTATTTGTCGATTTCAAATCCGCTTTCGACAGCACGAAGAGCAGTTGCCTTTATGCCGCGATGTCTGAATTTGGTATCGCCACGAAGCTAATACGGCTGTGTAAAATGACGTTGAGCAATACCACCAGCAGTGTTGCCGCGCCGTCTCAAGAAAATGTATCCCTGACCAAGCCAAAAATGTATCCAATTGTATCCAATTTTCTTTTTTTACATACATCTCATAATTTGTAAGAAAACCAAACATTTTCATGAAAAAGACATAATTTAACCCATCCTAAGGACTTGGAATACATGTGCATAAAATCAAACATTTGTAATTTCGATATATAAAGTACATTTTTTGTGCATAAGTATTTTGCAAAGTAAATATAATAAATAGCAAGTACACTCTAAAAAGAGCATGTAAAACTACTACTGAAAATAATCTATTTTTCAACAAGAATCTGTATAAATATACGTATAGGATGTTCAGTATTTGATTTTGAACTTGAGATCGTTAAAATATACACATATATAGAATGTTTAAAATTGCAAAAATTTTCAAGCTACAAATACATTTCCTACTAATAATAAACATTACTTTATTTTAAACATTTTATGTGTAATTTTGCTCTTGCGACAAATCCGTTATGCAACAGTAAAGAGACAATGATTAATTTTATTACACGGCGTGCAAATTTGCACACATTAAAAGAGGAAACTGGTTACCTCTCTCAATATGCGCAAATAAACAAAATTTTTTTAGAATGTATTTAAAGTCTTTTCAGTAAAATTCAGAAAAGTTTCTTTAAATAAATCAAATTTAAACTACATTCAAATCTTCTTTCTTAAATTAACAATAGGGCTGTGCGATTAATTGATTATTCAAAATTTTAATTAATCATAAAGTAAATAACTCAATTATTCGATTAATTGGAAATTATGATTACTCAAAAGTTCAGTTACTCGAGTAATCAAGATTTTGATTAACCAAAAACAAAAATATTTGAGTAATTTGCTTTATGATTAATCAACATTATGAATAAAATGAGTAATCAACATTTCAAAGTACTATTTACATACATACATATAAAGCAGTTGAAGTTCCTTGATACTTTGAAAAAAAAAACGTTTCTGTTTTCAAAAATTAAAATGAGATACATACATACATACATATTTTTTTCATATACAGAATATAAAAAAGAAAATAGGCATTTTCCAAAGCAAACTCTTTTAACGAGCAAAATTAATTTTTTTGAGTAATCATATTTCTAGTAACTCGATTAATCATCGTTTTGAGTAATTACTCGAGTAATTGATTAACCGAATAACTGATTAACCAACTTGCTCGAGTAACCGAATAACCGCACAGCCCTAATTAACAAATGAAAATATGTGATATGAAAGAGATTACTACAGAAAGAGTATAATTTACTTTATATATGTCGTCGTTTAAAGTACAAAACGGCGTACCGTCATTCTGCAAAACCGCGTAACTGACATTTGCTGCCAAAAATTGGATTTGCTCACACAAGCTCTTGGCTCAATCCTTATCCATTCGTCCTGAAATATACTAGCCAGAAATGCGATTGCTTTATAAAAAAGAGAACCATTTTTAAATATAAGTGTTTTTACTCTCTAGAAAATAATTTATGCAACGTCACATACGCGGTTTTGCTTTACCTTGGTACGCGGTTTTGCATTTTGTTGATACGCGGTTTTGTACTTTAAACGACGATATGTATATTAAGATCTTGCTTAAAGCATCCTTTTAAGCCAATTAAAGCAATTGCGCTATACCTATTTTGGTGAGATCTCTCATATGTTCATTGCTTCGTTCACAAAATAAAAAATGCTTTAATTTCACGCTTAAGTAGCGACCATCTTTAATGAAAGTCGATTTTTGAACGAAAAAAACTTTATAGGAAATATAAAATTTTAGCCTATTTAAAAAAGTATCCACATTTATACTGACCGGAAAAAATAAGTATCCCGCAAAAATTCGCCTACAAATGTATCCTATTGGATCTATTTAGATCCAAACGGAATCCCTGACCACCAGCTCCGTCAGAATAGGGAAGGACCTCTCCTAGCCGTTTGATACCAAACGAGGTTTCAGACAAGGGGACTCCCTTTCGTGTGATTTCTTTAATCTGATGTTGGAGAAGATAATAAGAGCCGCAGAACTGAACCGCTCAGGCACAATACTTTACAAGAGCGTACAATTGCTGGCGTATGCCGACGACATCAATATTATCGGTAAAAACAAGGGCTACGTCTGTTCTGCCTTCTCGGGATTGGATAGAGAAGCAAAGCGAATGGGTCTGGTAGTGAACGAGGACAAAACGAAGTATCTCCTGTCATCACACAAACAGTCAGAGCATACGCGTCTTGGCACCCACGTCACTGTTGACAGTTACAAGTTTGAAAAAGTAGACGACTTCGTTTATTTGGGAACCAGCATTAACACCAATAATAATGTCAGTCTGGAAATCCAACGGAGAATCACTCTTGCCAACAAGTGCTACTTTGGGCTGAGTAGGCAATTGAGAAGTAAAGTCCTCTCTCGTCGTACAAAGATCACACTCTATAAGTCACTCATCATGCCTGTGCTGGTGTATGGCGCGGAAGCATGGACAATGAAAGCATCTGATGAGGCGGCTCTTGGAGTTTTCGAGAGAAAGATTCTGCGAAAGATTTACGGACCTTTACGCGTTGGTGATGGCGAATATCGCAGACGATTTAACGATGAGCTGTATGAGCTTTACAACGATATAGACATAGTGCAGCGAATTAAAATTCAGCGGCTCCGCTGGCATGGCCATGTCGTTCGAATGGACATAAACGCTCCTGCTCTGAAAATATTCAACGCGGGCCGCGATGCTGGTAACAGAGGAAGAGGAAGGCCTCCTCTGCGTTGGAAAGACCAGGTGGAGAACGACTTGGCTTCACTTGGCATTTCCAATTGGCGTCAGTTAGCACAGAAGAGAAATGACTGGCATGCTGTTTTGGACTCGGCCAAAATCGCTTACTCGGTTACAGCGCCAATAAAGAAGAAGAAGACATATATGACCAAACTACATAAATTCAGTTTCAAATACAGACCTTCTAAATATAAAAACAAGAGGGCACATATGTTGGGTTTGGAATTTAAACAGTTCGGTTTAAATTTTAAACCCAAACATTTTCATAATTAAGAATAAAAAATAAAAATAAAATTTAATGCTCCGTCTGATGGGGATTGAACCCGGACAGCCTTAGTAGCAACCAATTGTATCAAGCAGCTTTGCACACTCAGCTACAGCCACGCATGTAAATGTGCTTTCATATGTTGAGTTTGAATCAACATCACATTTCGCTGTGTGCAAACATTTTCTATTTCGGTTTAGAGTTTAAACCAAATTTTCTATATATGAAACCTAGAAACTAGAATTAAAACATTTTGGTTTGATTTTTAAACCACGAACTTTTTGGACTAAAATTTAAACCACAATATATTAAAAATTGCTTAAAACTATTGACTGGTTTAAAAAGTAGACTACAAAAGATTAAAAAATTAAACCCAAATTTTTGACCGTGTACAAAAAATTTATTTTGGGCGGGACGAAGTTCGCCGGGTCTGCTAGTACATATATAAATAGGCAAGCATGACTTGTTTTTTATTTATAACCTTCCTTTTATTAGCACGGGATGTAACTATGTAATATTGATGCGCCTAAAAGATGCAACGATTTCTATTCTCAAGTTACATACCTGATGACAGTACGAATGGCAATTATAATAGGGAGTTTTTAGTTTTTTAAACTATAATTTTATTATTTATTTATTTATACAAATATTGCAACTATAAATAAATTATACTACAATATAAATAAGAAGCTATGGCATCAATGGCCTTAAGCTAGCCTATGTGTACTTTTATGAACGGAGTTTTATTGGTATAGTGTGTATAGATGTATTGGTACATACATGTTCATACATACTTAGGACATGTTGGCTATTTATGTGTAGTTTGGGTTAATGGCTGTCAATATGTATTAATTTATTAAATTTCGTTGTATAAGTTGCATTATTTTAAATAGTTTATCAAAGTTGTTAGGTTATCTACAGAAGGATTTTTTAGTAGGTCGGAAGGACGTACGCAAAGAAGTGATTCGCGGTGGACGTCGAAGTATGTGCATTTATCGAGGATGTGCTCGACGTTAGTTGGATAAGCGTTGCAGTAGTTACAGGTTTTAGATAGGTTTTTGTCCATTAAATGTTTATGTGTAAGTCTTGTATGCCCCAGTCGCAGCCTGATAATTTTTGTCTGGTTTTCCCTAGATAAGGATTTGGCGTTAATTTTAAGGTATTGATTAACTGTTGGATAGTTTTGCGAGATGTTTGTGTACCAATGGGTGAGATTTCTATCTATGTTTGAGTCTTTTTGGAAGAGCGGTTTTTCTAAGAGATAACTGCGGAATGAGTTAGAATAAAAGTTAAAGTTGAGAAGAATAAAAGTTGTTGTTGTTGATATTTTTTTATTGCAAGGTGAAAAATGGGGGTTGTTTTAAAAGCTCCTAATGCGATGCGAATGCTGGAATTGATGGTTGACCTTAATTTGTTAGCGACCGAAATTGGGCAGTACGCATATAAGTATATTCTGTAGTTTATTTTAGATATAATAAGTGCTTTTACGGCTGAGATTAATGATATTGTGGTGCAGTTGTATCTGGGATTTGCCAGACATTTTATGAAGTCGAGTCTCTTTTGGAGTGCGGTTACAAGGTATTCAATATGGCTGTTCCAACTATATCTTTTATTTAAGATGAGCCCAAGTATTCTTAGATTGTCAACAGAGTTTATGGTAGGGTTATTGCAGTATAGTACGTTAGCCGAACAATTTTGTTTTTTGCATATGTGCATGTGTTTGCATTTATGTAGCGATAATTCAGCTTCTGAGGTTAAGGACCATATAGTTAAATCGTTATGTAAATTATTTAAGTCTAGTGAAATGTTTTTTGATTTGTTAATTTTTCTATGATAATAAAGTCATCAGCATATGCAAGAAAGTCTAATTCTTTGTGTAGAGAAATTATATTGCAGAGTTTGTTGTATGCGATTAGAAAGAGTATGACCGATAATGGAGAGCCCTGTGGGATACCATTTTGAAGAGGGAAAGTCTGCAATCCCTTATAATGCAATCCCTTGTTGCGAAAATGGTAGTAGAAAAGTACGCAAAGTAAGCAAGTAGTAGTGAAATTCCTTTTGTAAATTCTAATGTATTTGCAGGAAATCTGGCATTTTAAACGAAATGTTGAACGTAATATGGGTACTCTTTATGAATTTGTACAACGATTTTGGGTTGCTGTGCCCAAACGCGTGAATCGAATCAAAAACCTTTTACACACACTTGTAGACAACAGTTCACGCTTTATTACAAAAATATAATTTACTATATCTGTGCACAAATTTATTAATAATGTCGGTTGGAAATATGGTATTTCTTGCAAGTTTCCGAGCTGAGCTGTAAAAAAAAAATATCCACGAAATATCTCTGCAAAGGTGTTCAGCCCCTCTTCTTTAGCAAAACAGAAAGGAGAATTCTACTTAGTGAGGGTTATAATCCCTAAGCGCGGCCGAAGGTCGCCTACGCAGAAAGTTGTTTTCTGCAAAAGTTGTTCAGCGCCTTTTCTTCGGCAACATACAAAGGAGAATTCTACTTAATGAGGGTTATAATCCGTAAGGGCGGCCGAAGGCCGCTTACGGAGAAAGGTGCTCTCTGCAAAAGGTGTTCATCCCCTCTTCTTGGGCAACAGAGAAAGGAGTACTGAGGGTTATAATCGTTTCGGAAAAAATCCAAATTTTCGCTGTTTTCAAACAGCTCCCAAGGGGTTTTTAGGTGGGGGAGGGGGGATGAGTGGGTGAGGGTGAGGGTGACTTTTCATAAAACGGCGTCCACCCTCTTTCGTTTAGGGGAGGTTTGGGGAGCCATGCCCCTCCCCCTCCGCCCCCAACCCTAAATCGTTGTACAAATAGCTAAAGATTTCCCCGTAATATTGATATATCTACGTGAATTACGTAATTTATGTGCTATTTAGCTGTATAAAAACTGCAAAATAACTCAAAATTACAATAAGACTAGATGAGATTGATGTAAACATCCAATGCTTATGTTTTCAACAGTTAAATATGCTTCATACGCATGTAGAAATAAACATATTGCACAAAAGCTTATGATTTTATTTCACACCAAAGCTACACTATTTCTATGTAAATTTGCAAAGAAGCAATACGGGGAGCGAGAGAGACAACTGTCAGTTTATCGAACCTTGTATTATTGAATCATGGTTTCTTCCAGTGCAGTTTGGGCAGACCTTTTCATTTCGACAGTATTTTGTGATGTGTCCATATCAGAGGCAGTTTTTACAGGGCAGAGGCAGGGGGATGTATGGTCGGATGTTTATTTTCTCATGGCCTGCTGATACGGTGTCGGGCATTGTTAGTGTTGAAAATGTGAGCGTTACATTTTGGCCTTTGAGTTCATATAAAATTTCGCTTTCGGCTATGCCTCGGAGGTCATTGCAATAAATGACACCTTTGGTAAAATTAAGTGTAGAATGAGTGCGTACCTCCACTTGAATGTTGGTGCAGAAAGACGTTAGTTTAATAAGTTTATCAGCTTGTGTGTGGTTTTTTGTTTTAACGAGAATTTCACCGCTGCTGATTTTTTTGCAGCTATCGACTTCTCCACATACACTATCAATCACTTTTTTTTATTAGTAATGGGGGTATTTTGGCTAAACCTTCTTCACTATTTATTTGATCAACATACACTTAGGTCCGTGAGAATTGATTTCAATAAACTTCTGACTATCGATTTGATAAGTCTGAGCGGGGGGAGGGGCTCTCCCACCCACATCAGTTGGGTCCTTAATTTTAGTTCTTTGCTTTTACTTTTAGGCACAAATTAGTCAACGACACTGATGAAATGCGGACGCGCACGTAGAGCGAATGAAAAGGTAAGCCAGAACAGAAAAAAGTCGCTACTCACTTCTGTTTGCTTTGGCGTTTCACCGATGACTAAGCATGAATTAATTGGGTACAATTTTCTCCTGTGTCTTAACCGACTCGAACGATTGCTTTGTTGGAAAGGCGTTTCGGAGGAGGAGTGCACAAACTTTTAACCTTTCTGATAGGTGGCGCAGGGGTCGAGCTATACTAAAAAATCGCATTTATAGTCCGACTAGCAAATGTCCGCTTGCTTCGCGGCGCCTAATAAGATCAGTCGGCAAAGCAAACATTTTTATTTTAAATTTAAACGACTAAAAAGCGGAATCCTCCTCACACATATGCCAAGAATAGTAGCGCTGTGATTCCATATGGAATACTAATCCCTTTCGATGTAATGCATTTTACCTATGGTCTTATTTCCTCCTGTAATATCTCTGCCAAGCGTGCGTAATATTCTTCTATGATCCTGCAACTTCAGCTGCACAGGTGAGCGTTTTCAATTATAGGAGGGCCAAGAATCCTCTCTGCCCCACAGGATGAAAAGTTTTCGCGTACATTGGCTAAATGAGTCGTGTGGTCTCATGAATAACGTTCAACTGAAGCCGTTGATATACCTATCGTGTTCCTTCTTGGACAGGTGTGGTCGAATCTTTCCTTGGCAATTCGTCACTTTTACAATTCGTCTTAATATTTATGAATTGGTTTCTTTGAGTCTTATTGCTGTAATAATGGCCGTCTCGAGCAACTTCGTCAATCGGAGGTAGATGCAAGATCACGCTTACACAGTGTTACGGTCTTTATACCATGTCCCCACCGGAGCTAACCACGTAGTTATGGCTGTTGAGTTGGTTATCCCGACAATCCACTTCATTTAGCGTAGTTTCGCTATATAAAAATGACAGCACTTAACCATTTCACTGAGATGGTTAAAAGCTAACCAACTCGAAACCACGTCGAAAGTCTGATACAACCCTGTGTTTCCCCGCCATCTGTGGGTCATTAGCGTTAAAATATAAAAAATTCGTTCTCTACTAGTGTTTGGACTTAGCCAAATCTCACTGTTAAAAAGTAACTCTTTCATAGCAATGCGTCAATAAAGTAACTTCGTTATTTTTTATGTATGGCTGTAGAAATTGGCGGATGCAGAACTATACTTAAGTTGTTAAAAAATATATGTAGAATAAAATTTATATAAAGTAGAAAAGGTTTGGGTCCTATTGCTCTTTAAAAAATTAAGTGTTAGAAACTTTCTACTTTATAGATAATGCTAAATATTACCTAAATATGTAACATATTACCGTTACATTGCCTCGCGTTCTTATTTTTGCATGAATGGAAAATATTTAAGTCAAACAATTAATGTCAGAAACGAAAATAAAAAATTCAGTCTAGTAGGGAAAATTTGTTTTTGTTCAGATTTTTAGTCCTGAATCGAGTTTTGGAGGTCCGAACACTGTTCTCAACATTTGGACTGCTTTATAAACCTCAATAGCAGCAATAGTTAGTGATGTGGTTAAGTTCGATTTGAGATGGTTAACTTTTTGGTGGGGACATGTTATTATATGCATTCTTAAACGCATCCTTCATTTAGCCATCTGAAAAGTAAATTTGTCTAGGATAAACAAACCCCGTGGGGGTTTGTATATATTTCGGGTGCAGCGTCATCCATTTGGTTTTCTGCCAAACCTCTGCTTGTCAAGAAATGAATACGAATTATGAATTACAATCAGATTTTATAAAAAATACGGATTTTATAAATACCTAAACTCCAACAGGTAGTCACGCTGCAAGTTTGAACGAAATCTGTTAATAAATACGACTTTTATAAGCAACTCTTCTCCAGCGCCACCAGCGTGTTATCTACTAGCCTATAATCACGGTGACCATATTTGTGGGAGTTGTGCAAAAAACCCTACAGAGCTTAAATCCTTCTTCAATGGTCCTAGATATATTATGCCTGAAACAGCATCCTTACAGTAACATCACAATTTTGTAGGATATTTTTCTCGAGATTTTTACCGCGCAAAATTTGTTTAAAAAGGTTAGTTAAATTTTTTTTAGTATAATAAAGTGCAANTAGTATAATAAAGTGCAATTTTTGAAGTCGGCAGGACTTCAGCAGTTTTTTTGTAGACGGTGTTACAAATTTTTTTCATACAAGCATGTTTGACAACTTTTTGAAAGAGAAGCAAATGGGCAGCACTTTCCACTTGCACTTTATTATACTAAATTTTAATGACCTACAAAACTGCAAACCAATTTTCTTTTTAAGATTCTAACTAAAAAGTTTCAAATTTTGGTGAAACATTGCAGAAGTAATTTTTATAGATTTTTGCACAAAGTCTGCAATTTGAATTTATATGGCTTTTTTTAGGTAAAGAGCTTTACTTTCATAAAAAAAAGAATAAACATTAAATACACTAAAGACAAATAGCCAAACCTCGCTAAAATGTCGAGTCCTAATTTATATGTATGTATCGCTCGAGAGACGGTAACTTTCTCCGTGGACGAGAAGTCAAAGGAGAGGATTGCGGCGCAGGGTGGAAAAATCTTCCTCAACTTTGGCCAGATCTCCCTACGTATAAAGGGGGACGGGGCGACAGCAAGTCACCTATCGCACAGAGACAGCCAAGGAGCAGCAGCCCAGGCATCTCGCAAGACCCACTGCACGGAAGTCCACGGTGCTCCGTCTCGGGAACGTGCGGACCGGGTCCGGCTAGGCGATAGCGCTGATCAGGCTGGCATCAATGGCGAGAGCGCGAAACCTCCCGCAATATCCTCTACCCTGGAGGTGTCTCAGCCACCAAAGGCAGGCAAAGGCAACAACACCCATGCCCGCTCTACTAAATTGGCGTCGACACACGTACACCCAAGGCTGGTAAAGGTAACATTTCCCATGCTCGCCCAACCAATACTGGCAAGGGTCCACAATCGACTCGCCGCTTACATGGGACGAAGCTCCCGAAGTGGATGAGGAAGAGTAACCAGCCGAACGACTCGAAAAATTAATATGGTAGTAAGGTGCATCCAAATAAACTTGCAACATGCCAAGGCGGCTTCGGCGGTCCTGGCACAGACATTTTATGAGGATCACCTTGGCATCGCCATTATCCAGGAGCCGTACATTTATGGGAATCAGGTAAGCTATTCTATGACTCCTTCAACGAAGGAAGATTAGCGCTGTCAAACTATCGATAGTCAAGTCCATCGATGTTTTACGATAGTCTTAAGGGTGACTATCGATACTATCGATAGTATCGACCCATTTCATATGTTTTTTTAAATCCATTTATTTTTCGTTATCTTGCTCTTATAAATTTGTTTATTTTAGCGGCTCACGGTTGCATTTTAGAATCGAGAAATATTCACTCGCCGTGTAAAAAAAGCGATTTCATAAATTTTCCCTGCAATTCGCCTTTCGGAAATAAAAAAACATTCTTTCGAAAGGCACTTTACATGCAAGGTGCCACTGCTCATGCAACTGTTTTCTGAAATTTCTCAATTTTACAGTCTACTGCATTGCCCGGTCTGACATGATCTTAAGACGGCAATGGAACCCTGCTATTCCCACGCTTAAAATAAAAAATGACGCTTTTAGGAATAATGCCATGAACCAACTAAACAGATCACCCAGCACGGCAAGCGCGTATTTGTAATTGCAATTGGGAAAAAAAAAAGTTTATATTGTCATTTTTTAATCGGTTGTTTCATTCATACACATGGTTTCATTCCGTTTCAATCACATGGCGGCGAAAAAATTACGTCACTGCGAAAAATAATACTTGTTTCTCGCATACCGCCATGGGTGTTCTTTCTTTATTCGTTCGTTCATGAAATAATGCTGCCAAATTTTGTTCTCTTTGAACCAATACGTGTAAAAGTCAAAAGCGCTAGGAAAGAGAATTCGCCATCAATAAAGCGATAGTGACGATAGTACTAAAACTATCGATAGTTGTTTCAAGTGACCAGACTATCGATACTATCGATAGTATCGTCGATAGTTTGACAGCTCTAAGGACGATCTAGAGCCTTCCTGATGATAGCTAATCATATCAACGCCTTTCTCATTCCAGAATTTACCAATAAGGACCAGATTGCAGTGAAGGTGAGCCTATCTCTCGGAGATAACACGCAAGAGCTAATCATTTGCTCAGCGTACCTCCCCGGTAACTCCAGAGAGTTTCTGCCACTACAGGGACTAGTGGACTATTGTGGCAGACAGAAACTGCAACTCATCGTGGGATGTGACGCTAACGCCCACAATACCATATGAGGCAGCAATAACATAAATCAAAGAGGTGAGTACTTACTTGAATTTACTAGCCTTAATAGGTTAGAAATTTTAAACATAGGTAACTCCCCTACTTTCAGGAACAGTATACGGGAAGAGGTTCTAGATCTCATTCTATCCACTCCTTTTATCAGTAATTTCGTAAAAAAATGGAAAGTGGCCAGAGAAATTTCTTTATCAGATCACATGCACATCCGTTTTGAAATTGAAATCACATTACCAACTGCTACCACCTACAGAAGACCAAGAACCACAGATTGGAATCTATACGATGCTCTTCTGCAGGACGGTCTGAAAAGGTGCAAGCGAAAGGTAAATGACTTAGTCGATCTTGAACTTAGCTGCTCAGATCTGACATCAGCCATTGTGAATTCCTACCATGAATCCTGTCCAGAAGTCCCTAGGCTTAACAACAGACAGACTCCATGGTGGAATAACAAATTGGCCAAACTTCGGGCAAATACCCGGAAACTCTTTAACAGAGCTAAACGAACTGGTGAATGGGAAACGTATAAAATTGCCCTCACCGAGTACAATAAAGAGATTATAAGTGCTAACAGGAACTCATGGGCTCTTCTCTGTACAGGGATCAAGGACCTTACGGGAAGCGCAAGAATCCACAGAGTTCTCGCAAAGACGCACACTAATGAGTTAGGGCTCCTTAAATAACCCGATGGATCCTTCACGAACAGCTGCATGGAATCCCTTAACTTGCTAGCCGAGGTGCATTTTCCTGACTGTTTGCCACTGAACACAAACAGTACAATCCACACGCAGACTGGGATAAAACGCCCACGCGCAGAGGATTGGAGAATCGCCAAAGGTCTGTTCGGCGAGGATAGAATAAGATGGGCTATATCTGCCTCAGCGCCTTTTAAAGCACCTGGAGCAGATGGCATTTTCCCAGCCCATCTCCAAAAGGGACTGCCCCGCCTACTACCCTTTCTGATACCAATTTTCAGAGCATGTTTCGCGTGGGGGTCCCTCCCACTACAATGGCAGGAAGTGACGGTCCGCTACATCCCAAAGGTGGGGGAAAACCAGCAGACCAACCAAAGTCATACCGACCAATTAGTCTTACGTCCTTCCTACTAAAAACAATGGAAAGACTCGTAGGCAGGCATATCAGGAATAGTTTCCTTGCCAGGAACCCTTTGTACAGACACCAATATGCATATCTTCCAGGAAGATCTACCATCCACGCTCTTCAGAATCTAACAAGTAAAATTGAAAAGTCCCTGGAGGACAAAGAGGTGGCGGTGGGTTGTTTCTTGGATGTGGAGGGCGCTTTCGACAACACAGAACACTCTCTAATAGACAAATGCGTCCGGCGCAGAGGGGTTGATCAAACCACATGTCGCTGGATAGCTAACGTCCTTAAATCAAGAATTATTACATCCACGCTAGGACAGGAATGGGTCAGTTTCTTAGCTACGAAAGGTTGTCCGCAGGGGGGAGTGATCTCCCCTCTGCTATGGTCCATCGTAGTGGATGAACTACTCTGCCTTCTTAGCGAAAAAGGTTTCGACGTTCAGGGCTATGCGGATGACATTATCATCCTAATCAGGGGTAGGTTCGAAGATACCATCTCTAACCTCCTACAGAATGCTCTGAACATAGTCGCCAATTGGTATAGTAAAAATGGGTTAAACGTTAACCCAAAGAAGACTAGCATAGTCATTTTCTCCAGGAAAAGGAAAAGGGACGAATTAGTAGAACCATTCCTTCGAGGTGAAAAGATACACTTCTCCAAAGAAGTCAAATATCTAGGAGTCATCCATGATGACAAGCTCTCGTGGAATCCACATCTAGATAAAACTATTAAAAAGACCAGGGCCTCTATCTGCACCTGCCGGAAACTTATGGGGCGGAACTGGGGCATCAGACCTAAACTGGCTAGGTGGATGTATGATGCCGTCTCCAAACCCATTCTTACCTATGCTGCACCCGTCTGGTTGACGAAGGTGGAAGTGAAGTCCACGCAGGCCAAGCTCAGCAAACTACAGAGACTGGCCTGCGTGGGTAGCACTGGCGCGATGAGAACAACACCAACGGTGGCTCTCGAGGTGCTTCTTGACCTGCCTCCCCTACACATAGTAATCAAGAAAGAGGCTCTGCTGTTTACAGAAAGGCTCATCTCAGGGGACAGTGTAGAGGACAAGAAGTATGTACACCCTTCCACTCTGAGGGTTATAGAACAAGAAGATGGATTGCGCATAAGTTTTGTGGACCTGTGCCTACCGAGGTTTAACTTCTCACATAACTTCAAGGTCTTTTTCCCTGACAGGAATAACTGGGACAATAACGGAGCCGTTAGGTGGCGCGGGAGGCGAGTTATTTATTAAAGTTGTATTTATGAACCGATTTCGTAAGCATGATGAAAAAAGTACTGGCGAAAAACGGACCCGGTAGGTGGTGCTGGAGCCGAGTTATTTATAAAAGCCGCATTTATGAACTTTTTTTTTTTAATACACATTCGAAACGTTTATTACTTTCATGATGATTTTTTTTTTCATTCGAAACATATTCAGCCTTATCATGAGTTTTATCTTCCCTGAACCGGTTCATTTTTCGCTTTTGGTATCCATGAACTTACTATGGGGGAAATCAAAAGTTTCGCGTGACTTTTTTTCGGGCGAAACTCAGGATAAGGAAGATTACATACATAAAATTATAGCCATTTGCGTTTTTCGGACTAAACTCAAAAACCACTCGATAGAGCCCAGTCAAATTGTCGGAGGTCCTATTATAGGTACGGTGACCATCCGTCCTGTATTATACGGGACAGTCCTCTTTTTTGACCAATCGTCCTGGTAATTTGTTCATTTTATACGGGACGCCAAATGTTCTGTATTTCTTTTAATGTCCTGTATTTGTCCCGTATTCGGTGTTCGGTATTTCGACGCCTTAACAGCTCATCAAAATGGCATGCCATGAACCAGTTTTAAGTGATGTTAGTATATGCATGATCGTAATTTTGTCGATAAACAGTTATTATTTTCTAACCCGAATGACTGTGATTAGAATCGCGCGATACATACATACATATAAATTAGTATTAGTATGTATTTAATGTTTATTATTTTTTATGAAAGTAAAGCTCTTTACCTAAAAAAGCCATATAAATCAAATTTCAGACCTTGTGCAAAAAACTATAAAAGTTACTTCTGCAATGTTGCACCAAAATTTCAAACTTTTTAGTTAGAATCTTAAAAAGAAAATTGGTTTGCAGTTTTGTAGGTCATTAAAATTTAGTATAATAAAGTGCAAGTGGAAAGTGCTGCCCATTTGCTTCTCTTTCAAAAAGTTGTCAAACATGCTTGTATGAAAAAAATTTGTAACACCGTCTACAAAAAAACTGCTGAAGTCCTGCCGACTTCAAAAATTGCACTTTATTATACTAAATTTAACTAACCTTTTTAAACAAATTTTGCGCGGTAAAAATCTCGAGAAAAATATCCTACAAATTTGTTATGTTACTGTAAGGATGCTGTTTCAGGCATAATACATCTAGGATCATTGAAGAAGGATTTAAGCTCTGTAGGGTTTTTTGCAAAAAATATGCAAAATTATTTTTTGTCCCGTATTTGACTCCCATAAATAAGGTCACCGTAATTATAGGCTACTAGAAAACACACTAGGGGTATTCTCGAAGTCTTGCACCATGCACGGATTGCACGAAATGCAAAAATACTATTCCAAATTTCGAAGAGTACGAGAGCACCCCATTGCAAAGAGGAAGCATGCATGGGTAGCAAGCAGCGAAATTATGTATCAAATACAATAACAAGAGACTGCAAAAAAAATTAAGTGAGCGAGATGAGAGGAACGAGANACTGGTGGCGCTGGAGTAGAGTTACTTATAAAAGTCGTATTTATTAACAGATTTCGTTCAAATTCGCAGCGTGACTACCTTTATGATGAAAATTCCTTTGCTAAAAACGGACCCGTTGGAGTTTAGGTATTTAGAAAATCCGTGTTTTTATAAAATCTGATTGGAATTCATAATTCGTATTCATTTCATGACAAGCAAAGGTTTTGCAGAAAACCCAATGGATGACGCTGCACCCGAAATATATAAAGACCCCCACGGGGTTTGTTTATCTTAGACAAATTTACTTTTCAGATGGCTAAATCAAGGATGCGTTTAAGAATGCATATAAAGACCGTAACACTGTGTAAGCGTGATCTTGCATCTACCTCCGATTGGCGAAGTTGCTCGGGGCGGCCATTATTACAGCAGTAAGACTCAAAGAAACCAATTCATAAATATTAAGACGAATTGTAAAAGTGACGAATTGCCAAGGAAAGATTCGACCACATCTGTCCAAGAAGGAACACGATAGGTATATCAACGGCTTCAGTTGAACGATATTCATGAGACCACACGACTCATTTAGCCAATGTACGCAAAAACTTTTCATCCTGTGGGGCAGAGAGGATTCTTGGCCCTCCTATAATTGAAAACGCTCACCTGTGCAGCTGAAGTTGCAGGATCATAGAAGAATATTACGCACGCTTGGCAGAGATATTACAGGTGGAAATAAGACCATAGGTAAAATGCATTACATCGGAAGGGATTAGTATTCCATATAGAATCACAGCGCTACTATTCTTGGCATATGTGTGAGGAGGATTCCGTTTTTTAGTCGTTTCAATATAAACTAAAAATGTTTGCTTTGCAGACTGCTTTTCCTTTTAAACGCTATTTTTGAAGTGGCCAACGCAAAAGATCTTATTAGGCGCCGCGAAGCAAGCGGGCATTTGATAGTCTATATATGTATAAATAAGNATGTGTGAGGAGGATTCCGTTTTTTAGTCGTTTCAATATAAACTAAAAATGTTTGCTTTGCAGACTGCTTTTCCTTTTAAACGCTATTTTTGAAGTGGCCAACGCAAAAGATCTTATTAGGCGCCGCGAAGCAAGCGGGCATTTGATAGTCTATATATGTATAAATAAGTAGGCAAGCATGAATTAATTGGGAACAATTTTCTCCTATGTTTCTTAACCGACTCGAACGATTGTTGCTTTGTTGGAAAGGTGTTTCGGAGGAGGACTGCACAAACTTTTAACTTTTCCGATAGGTGGCGTAGAGGTCGAGCTATACTAAAAAGTGGCATTTATAGTCCGGTTTGCTGCAAGCTCAGAACATATATGGGCAAATCTAAAAAATAGGTACACTTTCCAAAAAAAAAAATTTAATTTTAAATTTGTGAGCACACCTATGTTTTATATATCGTTTTATTAGTAATCTCTTAGTAAATAAGCTGAGTTCACATTACGCTGTTCAAGTTGTAAATTTTGGGCAAAGATTTTGAAAGTTGAACTCTCTTAACTGGGATGCTCTAAATTCAATGGCATAGCCCGTTTTACCAGATTGGCACCGGTTTTTGAAATAACGGTACTTGAAAATTTGATTAAATTTTAACTATTTTATAAATAACTCCCTCAGTTTTGAAGTTATTTTACTAAAATTTTGCACATAACGGTTTTTTAATATTACCTTAATTATTCCTTAAAATTATCGAAATGGGTGCACTTTAACAAAAGCTCCAATACAACTGATTGCTCAGGTGTGTGTTTTTGCGCTATAACTCTAACTTCATATCTGAATAATAAATTGTATGCGTGCTTTATGTTAAAGTGAACCTATACTAAATTTTTACCTGCTTAATTGGAGGAGTTATAACGCAAAACAACGTCTCTGAACAATCGGTTGTATGGGAGCTAGATGTTAGAGTGAACCGATTTCGATGATTTTAAGAGATAGTGAAGGAAATATTAAAGTAAAATCGTGTGCAAAATTTTAGTAAAATATTTTCAAAACTGAGGGAGTTTTTTATATAATAGTTAAAATTTAAGCGAAGTTTCAAGTGCCGCTATCTCCAAAAGTGAAGCCAATCGGGCAAAACTGGAAACGCAATTGAATTTAGAAGACTCCGATTAAGTAAGAGCAACTATCAGAACCTTTGTCGAAAAAAATTTTATTTAAATAAATAAATAATCCCAACGGCTTCTTACCCTCCATTCCCGCCCAACCGACACGAGGGGCGCAGTCCGCATGACGTACGGAACCTTTTTTTTTAGTTTTTTGGTGCCGAGTAGTGGAAACAGGAGTTTGTTAAGGGTCGAGATCTAAAACTATTCAGCTACAGAATCAAATTCATCAGCTGATTGGATATGCTAAAGATAGTATTTCAATTATTGAGAGTGGAAATAATAGTTTTCTTTATAGTAAAAATCGAGTCCGATACGTCAAACGTGCT
>NW_016157632.1:141011-207096 GCF_001687245.7 Rhagoletis zephyria | reverse complement strand
AGGACTGGGATGGAGGATTTTTTTTACTAGAATCCGTGGCTGTCTTTTTAGGTGGACTAATAACACGCCCACCTTTATTTTCTCGGCTATCCTCAGAGTGCGGAGGGTTGTCGAGACAAGTGAAAGACCTAAACATTTTTTCGTAATGCTTAAATTTCTCAACAAGCACCTACAGATCCTTCCCGATCTCAGAAAAACCATTTCTGGACTGCCTAAAGAATTTAAATAAATCAATTTCGGTTGATCTACATTTTTGACAAGACCAACGATGACCTATACCCTCGTTAATAGCGTCTAATACTCTACCGCTCAAACCAGCACATTTTATATGGGCAATCCCATCGCAGAGCCAGCATGACACATAGGAGTCGCTTTGCGTCTCGCGTTGCAATTGGTGTAAATACACGACATGTTTAAAATTACATTTATTTTTAGGTTTTAGAAGCAAAAAAGCAAATACAATTTTGAAAACGATGTAATAATCAGTGAACCAATCAGCTGGTAAATATCAGTTGGAAAGCTATGTAGCGAACAGTTTTAAATGCACTGTATATTTGACACCTAATAAACACAACGCAAACAGCTGTGGCAAAGATGAAACAGCAGAAATGACAAAAAGACAAAAAGAGCAAAATCAATGTACACAAACAAATACAATTTACAACAACAATATATTATATGAAACAAAATACTCGGCACATGCAATTAAGAATATCAAGTTAAATTAATCAAATTTACAGGAAATTTTGATGTTTTATTTATCTTTAAATTGTGCACCAGAAGTTTATTAACACTTTCTTTAATTTTTTACTTTAATAAGCGTAAACAGCTTTATAAAACACAAAATTTAAAGAGATCACAGAAAAACACAGCTTCACAGCTTGACGTTTGCGTATTACCGTCTTTTAATTAATTTTAAATTAATACCAAACTCGAAATATTCTGACTACAAGAAGGATCATAATTAAAAGTACTAAATCAGGGTTTTTACACACTTCTAGAGAAAATTTTTTTGAAGCATTTTACAGGTATATGTAACGTTATAAGGACTAGTAGTTATATACATATTAAGATCGTTTCGAAGTATTTTCCAAATGTGTCTTCAATTAAGATGTTTTTGGAATTAAAATTACGCTCAAGAGCGCAGAACATTTTATCTTTATTCTGTTTATTCTGAAAGCACACCTCTTGCTAAGGCATCGAATTATTCGTAAATGTTAGAATACAATACATGCTTAAAAAGTTCTGAAACTTAAATGCTTCAAAAACTATACGCGATAAACCGAAAATTTTGAAAATTGTGAAATGTGGAGTTACAAACTTTGAGTTACTTGCCATTTCGTTATTTTTTAATGCACACTTTTATGACCTACTACATATGAAGTGTACACATAAGTGCTAAATGCCCATTTAATGTCAAATCAGAATATGGTGTGCTTCAAAAGTTATGACATAATTAATTTTGCCCCTCTTAAAAATTACAAAAAAAATCCACTTGTTTTCACTATTGTGATTCACACACCTTTCTGGTGACAAAATCAAAGCTTTTTTAATAGTATTTAATTGACTAGGTAATCGTTTCCAAAGTTCTTCGATTAGGGTGATTAAACATTTTTGACGGTCTTTTAATATGCTGCTTGAGTCAAGTTTATCACGCAGTTCATTAGCCTCTTCTATAAAATTATCGTGGAAAACTAAGTTTTGTATATTTTTATAATTGGGAAAAATTTATTTGAAGAAAAAAATCGCCGAAAATCGCCAATGGCGATTTCTTAAATTTTTACGTGCAAATATACAAAAAAAAATTGCCAAATTGGTGCGAAATTGCCAAATCTGGACACTGGTGCTGAAATACAAATAAAAACACATAAACAAAATCAAATTGTAGTTTTTAATTTCGTTTCATGTATTTTTGGATATTTCGCTGCCATCTATTCACTAATTTACAAGTATTTAGAAGTTAGAATAGTGGTCAGAAAAGTCACTAATTATCCTGATATTTTCCCAATAGTTTCATCGCTAAATTCACTTGTACATACATCACCAACTAGATGACATGTATGAGCGAGTGAACATACTGTAAGGCAAATGCGCCCATGTGTGTGCAAGAAAAGGATACACTATCACACCCCCAGAGAAGTGGTCCCTTTTTCCCCAAGCCCATACAAAACTAACCGCTAAACTGACGAAAAGTTTTAGTCAGTTTTCTCACTAATTTAACCGATAATCATAGGTCATGGTGGTTGTGCTGAGTCGAGACTTTCCCTACAAAAAATGGCTGACCATATCGAAAAGAAACTATTGATTGTACGCTCGCATACATATGTACATACATACATACATATATACATCAAAGAAAATTTCACTTTATTGCCATGATTCAATAACTAATAATAATTGATGCGCCTTGCTTTATTGCTTGCTGTGGTGCAAAATATAGAAGTCGGTGAATTCAAAGAAACAATTAATAAAAATCAGTGTATTCAATTTGTTTGTGGATAGAGAAGAAAACATTTGAGGCCAGTGCGCTTAGGCCGACTGTGGAGTCAGTGACTACAGTGCTGAAATACAATTCAACGCCAACGTGGGACTCCAGCCCTAGGAATGGATGAAGAAGGACCAAACGGCGCTGAGGAATTTGTTTTTAGCGACAAAAATTCAGTACCGATGAAAAATTATAAGAATTGTCTGAGCTCAGTAGCCCTAAAAAAGCTTGCGTCAATATATTTTTACAAATAAAACAAACACATAAACAAAATCGATTTGCATTTTTTAATTTGGTTTTATGTATTTTTTGATATTTCGCTGGCATCTATTCAGTAATTTATCAATTATTTAGAAGTTAGAATAGTGGTCAGAAAAATCACTAATTATCGTGATATTTTCCCAATAGTTTCATCGCTAAACTCACTTATACATCACCAACTAGATGACATGTATGAGCGAGTGAACATACTGTATGCCAAATGCACCCATGTGTGTGCAAGAAAGGGATGAACTATCACACGCCCGGAGAAGTGGTCACTTTTTTCCCCAAGCCCATACAAAACTAACCGCTAAACTGACGAAAAGTTTTAGTCAGTTTTCCCAATAATTTAACCGATAATCATAGGTCAGGCTTCTTGCAGGGTTACGATTATTGATTGATACTCGATACCGATTTAAAAAACATCAAATACTTTTGATACTCGGTACGGATACGTTTAGGCTACCAATAAGAACGGGCTTAAATGGGCTTGAACCAGTTAAATGAGCAAAACGTGTTTGTAAACTAGTTAAATCACATGCAATTGTTGTTGGAAAATTTAACTAGTTAAATCATTTAACTTGTTTGAAAACCAGTTCAACGCAGAGTTGCATCAGAAAGCTTTCTGCTTCAGCCAATCAGAAAGAGCCAAAAGCTTTCATTTGACATGCCAACGCCCAAAAAATTTATATTCCCAAAAATATTAAAAATTAACACTATCAAAAAATATCAAAATTGTATGCATGTCTGCCCGCCAAAAAAGATGCCAAGGCGGTAATTAGTTATTTCCATCAGTTCTCGTCGTACGCAGAGATAAAAAGGGCATACGAACTAAACATTTTGAAGTTTCTAAATAATCCGTATGCGTTAATATCATGAAGCAGACATTGGGTAGGTTCAGAAGGCGCAGCAGTTGAGCGCAACCGTTTCTAAAAAAATCAGTGATCGTTATGCGTCTTCTGAACGGCTTGATGCATTAACTGTCGAATTCAACTCTCAAAGTTACACACCAACATGTTGTTTCAAATGATCAGAAAAATATTACGATCATCTAACACGCAACTGTTCAGTTGATCAGAAGTACACAACAGCGCGTTCAGAAGGTAAAATCGCAACAGTTACTGAGCTGTTGCGCCTTCTGAACGTGCCCATTCGCATAAAACCAATTGAAACACAAAAACTTGATTTTGTATTTATTTTTTTAAATATTTATTTGAAATCAAACAACCATCAAAGTTAACTCCAAATGTTCAATGTGGACGATTGTGTTTTACACAAAGTTTTTTTTTTATTTAACAAGTTAAATGGGGCCAATTTGAACGTAATATTGTTCATACTAATTGTTAAACATATTCATAGTCGAAATTAAGTCCATTCTAAAGTTATTTGAAGCTTTTTTGACAGAAATTCTGTTGGAAATTACGTCTAAAACCTGTAACTAAAGTGTCGACTTTATTTTGACTATGAGTTCGCCGCATTGTTTTATAGACGATATCATATAAAATAGCAATCATTCTTTTCTAAACTTGAAATTTATATTAGGTTTGTTCCACAGACCCAAACAGCCCAGAAAGCGTTCCTCACACAAGAAAAATGGGTAATAGAGAGCGAATAGGTTTCACTTTTAAATGTCTTCTTCTTTGCGAAACAGCCCGGACTTTTTTCCGGGCACAAATGTGCAAAGGGCATTTTGAAATAACAGCTGTTGTTGTTTAAATCCGAAAGCAAATTTTATAAAACACATAATTGGAAAATACCACAGAATTTCCAGAAAATGTATTTATTTGGTAATTTGATTAGCCATATGAGATAAACACACGTAAAATCATTGTTTAGAGCTGATTTGTTGATTCCGTCCGAAAAAGGACGCGTGAAAACAAACTTACGGAAAAAGACGCTTTAAAAAACTTCGGCGAAGAAAAACGCGAACACAGATTCAACATCATTCCGAAAAAGCTCTTTGGGGAAATCGTATACTGTTACACTCGAAACAAAGTTTACCGGGAAAATAAGTTTATGCGTCTTTCTTCGTCTTTCCTTGCCGTCACCTATGTTAATAGTCTTTCTTCGCCGAAGTTTTTTTACGCGTCTTTTTTCGCGGTCAACTTTTGAGCTCGCGTTTTTATTCCTATCTAGGGACGATATGTATGTATGTGTTAAGAGGCAAACATTTGGATAAGTCTGTACAGTAAAATGAATTGCTATACGCAGTTAACTTGTTTTTATTGTACTAGCTGTGCTTAGCTTTACTTAATAGGTTGTACTCGTATTGAGCAGGCAAAATTATCCAGCAGCAAAAATTCTGAGAATTTAGCAGCATTCGCTCTCGAAGGGACAAAATATGCACAGAAGTACGAGAACGCGAAATTTGCAAAAACTTGCAAATTGCAACCTTCGAAACAGCTGATCACTTCCACAGTTGCCACTGATGGTTCATTTGGCAATTTATTTTCTGCTTGGTACATTTTCCCCCGATTTGGTGTTTTATACAATAGAATAATTTTGGACAAGAAAACCCTTTTAAAATACAAATTAATTATATCGGAATGAATAAGTTACTTTTCTCATAATTATTTGTGATATAACATGGTGACGCATTCAAAAATAAGAGAATCACCTCCAAACATCCATCATTGATCCAAAAAAATTGTATAGATATAGTTACAAATGTAGCTTTAAAATTATAAAATTTTCATTTCAACAACAACCTACCAAAACCGACAACTTCAGCAAAAGGCATTTCAGCATGCTGAATTTAATCTATTTTGGTATATTTAAAGGAAAATTATTGTACAAACGAAAAATATCATACGGCAACCATAGTCAGCACGCACTAAAGTAAACAAACTGGAGATTAATAGTAAATTAACGAAAAATAAACTCAACAATCATTGTGCCTAAGAAATTTACTCACTTCTTCGATGTATACTAGCATTAATAACAAAATTTGCAATAAATAACTCAAAAAGGACATATATTTTGTTTATTTACAAACATGTGTTTGTGATCAGCTACTTTTCTTACTTGCAATTTTTCGCTGGTAAAAATTTTTCCAGCAGAAATTTCCAGCTCTCTATCATATTTTGCTCTCTCAATTTCCCGTACTTTGCAAGTTTTTTGCGTACGCGAACGCAAAACCAGTAAAAGTTTTCTAAAACTTTTAATAGTTTGGGTACAAGTACACTCCTAATGTTTAGTTATCTATATTCTTAATAAATTTGACATTGAAAAAAATAGTAAAAACTCAAAAAAAATCTTGGTACGTTGTGGTTGGTTATGGTAGCATTGTTGCCACTATTGGTATTTTCCTACCAAATCTGGTCGTTTCTTTTTCATTTGGTAGGTTGGTAGGCAAAGTAAGATTTTGGTCGGATAATTGAATTAAGTTTTTAAATTCTTAATTATAAAAAAATATATCATTTCCCATATAAATATTTGCCAATTGTACCTTTTAAACATTTGCCAATCCTGCCTTTAAAAAATAAGAAGATACTTGGTTTGGCCACTGATGGAGCCAATGTTATGGCTAGAGACTTGGGCGGACTGAAAACATTGCTGCATAGCGAAGAAACCGATTTATTGTATATAAAGTGCACATGCCATTCGCTTCACCTTTGCTCAAGGTACGCTTGCGAAAAATTGCCGAAAAGCATTGAGACACTGTGCCGCAACATATAAATTTTATTTTCCAACAGTTCAAAGAGGATACATGAACTGAAGGAATTTCAGGACTACTATCCGGTAAAACCCCACAAAATCTTAGGTATATCTCAACCACGATGGCTTTCACTAGAAAACGTTGTGTTAAGATTAGTTGAGCAATGGAATAGTTTGAAATATTATTTTATTTCCTGCTTTAACGGTATGCCATCTGCAGACCTGGCAGAAGGAATGTATTGCAAAACCAAAGGCTATTTTTTATTTCTATCGTATATATTCCCCATTAGTAACAATCTTAAGAAAAGAGTTCCAAGCTGAAAGCTCTCGTTCTCCATACTTATATGTCAAAGCATATTATATCAAAGCTATTATCTCCTAATTTTGAGTAACTTTTCTAAAAAAGATGCGATCAGTAACAATATAAATATTGCTTTTAAAAATGAAAATAATCATATTGAAATATCTGACATATTTGTTGGAACGAAAGCTGAGAAGTTTAAGAAAAGTAATGTCAATTGTTCTGGAATCCTTGAAGCTAAAACCAATATAATAAAGGTTTACATAGAGTTTTTGGACCAAATAAATTTAAGATATGATTTCAAGCGTGAAGATATAAAACTTTTACAAATAATAACACCAGCTAAGGTAGTTTCTAAATTTACCTCTTTTGTTAAAGTTTCCCCATCTCATAGATTGCGATCCTGATATAATAACCACGCAGTGGAATTTACTGACACGAGCTTGATACTTCCAGCGATTGCGAAAAAGTTGTGTCTATTAAAAATGGATTAAATGAAAATAGCTTCATGCATCTCGCCAATTTTGTTTTTATTATAATTTCATTACCATTTAGCTCTGCAGCTGCAGAACGCAAATTTTCAACGCTTTCTTTGATAAAAATATTCTCCAAACCTTGCAAAGCCATTGCACGTAGCACGGATTGCATGGAATGCATAACTTGCAAATACACAACAACAAAATACATGGGAAAGAACATTTCTTATCGCTACGAAATATGCAACGTCTAAGCCCATGTATATATTTTGCAAAATAGCATAGCAAGATAAATGCGACCCTGTGATAGTTGTTTGTTGTTGGAATTGCTACATATTTCTCTCATTCCTCTCATCTCGCTCACTTCATTTTGTTTGCTGTCTCTTATTATTGTATTTGATATATAATTTCGCTGCTTGCTACCCATGCATGCTACCAGTTTGCAATGGTGCGCCCTTCTTGTTAAACTTCCACGACACTACTGACATTCAATCATTACTTTTAACGAATACGAAAGAGAGGCGAAAAGTGTGGTAAGTTTACAAAGGGAAATAACAATGACGTTTTAAAACTATCAGTGTTGAGCATTGTTACAAATTTTTTTTATACCAAATGATTACACTGGACCACAAATTTCAACTTTTTCTCTTTACCAGAAACGCCGTCACCCCCTGATTCCGAAAATCAAGGTTATTTTTAATTCTATGGTACCGTTTTTGAGATATTTGCAATTTACCGTTTTTGCAAAAAAAAAAAAATTGGGTCCACTTTATCATATATATCTCAAGAACGAATTAAGCAATTCCAAAACGGTTTGAAGCTTTTAAAAGGTAATAAAATTTTCTATAAACTGTGCATACAACACTTTTTGCTAGGCCCTGTAGATTCAAAGATAACGAACAATCATTACCGATTTTTTCAATTTTTTTTGTAAAAATATAAAAAAAATTGTACTTTGCGGGGAAGGATCTCGAAAACCTTTTATTTTTTTGCAGATTTTTTTTTTCTCCCTAAGCTCTGTTGTATTACAAAAAAAATAAGCTATCATCGAAGAAAATCGATGCAAAACTACGTAAGTTATAAGCGATCAAATAAAAATACCCAGGTTGCGCAACTTCAATGTATGTACCTATACATACATACATATATTAAAGGTATAAAGTGCAAGTGAGATATTATCCGGATAAACGAATAACACCATAACAATGATAACACTTTTTCTTTAAATAAATCAAATAGTACTTTTAATACTCGAATTGTATTATAGTAGGTAGAGTGGTTGCATCGAAAGGAAGAGTGGTTGGGTTCGAAACCTGCTGTAGGCATGTAGTTATAAACATGTATTTCCGTCAGTTATGGGTAAGTATGCAGGTAGATTTTCAAAATTATAAGACACAGAAAATTTCTAAAGCCTACATCTAAAACAGGTAGTATTTTCTTTTCCCGGCTTGTTATAAAAAGGAACCTTTCTGTCTAGGTAAGATTTGATTTTTTCAATTTTATTCTTGTTCCGAGTATAAATATGAGTTAATGCGCTTTGAAACTTCATAACATCTTCAAGGCTCGCCGGAGATAGTTCAGTTCATAAGTCTAATTTCAAAACCGTGATTTATTAAAAAAAATAAAATGAGTAAAAGGACGCGAGAATTTGAGTGTAATAAGGATCCAGATATGTTCTGTTTCATGTGTGGCCAATATACTATCATAAGGCGACGACGAGTGTTCTCAGATCATATCAAAACTTTATACTCCAAGTATTTTGGAATTGAGCCTAAAAATGCTGAAAAACCATGGACACCGAACACTTTGTGTACATCGTGTCGAGTAGAATTGATTCAGTGGGAATCAGGACAACAAACAAAATTTGATACACCAATGATATGGAGAGAACCTACTTGCCATTCAATAGAGTGTTATATTTGTCAAACAAAAGTACTTGGCGTTGGAAGATCAAGAGGAGTAACCTATGCTAGCGTACCTACAGTGACATTACCAGTACTACATTCAACGGCAGTTGCGGATCCAGTTCCATTGTCAACAGTAACATCTGAGTGCGGGGGATCAAGTTGTACTGAATTTCGCATGGAAAACGAAAGAAACGTTCTGTCACAAGCACAACTTAATGATTGGATAAGAGATTTGGAACTATCCAAGGAAAAGGCCGAGATCCACACTTCTCGTATGCAACAATTTAAATTTGTGTCATCCGATGTTAAGGTGACATATAGTAGAACTCGTCACGAACCATTTTCCAAACACTATACCAAGAAAGACAGTATATGCTACTGCAACGACATCCCTGGTTTATTCAAAGAGTTTGGTCAAACATATGATTCAAAAGAGTGGCGATTGTTCATAGACGGCAATAAACTGAGTTTGAAGGCTGTATTATTGCATATTGGTAACAAAAAGCCTTCTATCCCGATTGCACATGCAGTAAATACAAAGGAAACCTACGAGGAAATGCAAAAAATACTCAAATTTATCAAATATGAAGAGCATGATTGGAAAATATGTTCTGATCTCAAAGTCGTTGCAATGCTATGCGGTCTACAAAGTGGCTACACCAAGCACTGCTGCTTCCTCTGCAAGTGGGATAGCCGAGCTCGTAAGGACCACTACGTCAGAAAGGATTGGCCGGAAAGAGTCGAGTTTACCGTTGGTGTGGATAACATCAAATACACCCCTCTTGTCAAGAAAGAGAAAATCATACTTCCACCCTTACACATCAAGCTCGGTCTCATTAAAAACTTTGTTAAGGCTTTGGACAAAGAAGGCGAAGCATTCGACTATTTGAAAACAGTTTTTCCAGATATTTCTCAAGCCAAGATAAAGGAAGGTATTTTTGTTGGACCACAAATAAGAAAGTTGATCAACAATAATCAATTCAAAGGACTACTCTCATCAGTTGAGGCAGCAGCGTGGGAATCCTTTGAAAAGGTCGTTGCTTCTTTTCTCGGTAGACACAAAAGCCCTAACTACGAGCAGATAGTGAACGACCTAATCAATAATTATGCGAAAATGGGCGTAAATATGTCTTTAAAAATTCACTTTCTCCACTCACATTTGAGCTTTTTTCCGGCAAATCTTGGCGACGAAAGTGATGAACATGGCGAAAGGTTTCATCAGCAAATGAAATTAATTGAGAATCGATATCAAGGATTCTGGGACGTCGCAATGATGGGTGATTACTGCTGGTTTCTCATAAGAGAAACCGATCCTAAACTGAATAAGCGTCAAAGTAGAACACATAATTATTTCGACAACATAGTAAAATCAAATTAAGATAAAGATTGTTAGAATATAGTATAAACATAAATAAATTTAAAAAAAAAGTTAAAAATATGGGTAATTTCATTCATAAATTGAACTTTTAACTCAATAGAAACAGAGCATAGCTAGATATTTCACTCTTCTTTATACCATACATACGTTTTGAGGTATACGTTGAAATTGCGCAACCTGGGTATTTTTATTTGATCGCTTATAACTTACGTAGTTTTGCATCGATTTTCTTCGATGATAGCTTATTTTTTTTGTAATACAACAGAGCTTAGGGAGAAAAAAAAAATCTGCAAAAAAATAAAAGGTTTTCGAGATCCTTCCCCGCAAAGTACAATTTTTTTTATATTTTTACAAAAAAAATTGAAAAAATCGGTAATGATTGTTCGTTATCTTTGAATCTACAGGGCCTAGCAAAAAGTGTTGTATGCACAGTTTATAGAAAATTTTATTACCTTTTAAAAGCTTCAAACCGTTTTGGAATTGCTTAATTCGTTCTTGAGATATATATGATTAAGTGGACCCAATTTTTTTTTTTTTTGCAAAAACGGTAAATTGCAAATATCTCAAAAACGGTACCATAAAATTAAAAATAACCTTGATTTTCGGAATCAGGGGGTGATTTTACATACGAATTTCATAACGGCGTCTCTGGTAAATTTTGGCCGTCGACCAGTGTTATCAGCGATGTGCATTTATTACACCCCCCACCCCGTGAATCAACCTGATTCACCACCATCGATATCGAGAACAGCAAGTTTAGAAGTTGGTCGGCGAAGAACTCCAGTCTCCGTCCTGACGTCGGCCCGCCTTACTTCACCATCGGGAACTTTATAAACTCGTACTACCAAACCACGGCACCACTGACGTCGTGGCACATCGGCATCGCAGATGAAAACAAGGTCACCGTCCTGCAACGGCGTTGTTCTTGCACACCATTTAACGCGACGGGTTAGGATTGGCAAGTATCCAACGTTTCCAGAATCTCTGTCGCAGCTGTCGCGTGATTCGCCACTGCTTGCGCAATGTACAAGTCTTCTCTTCCACCTCGCTCAAAGTCGATGTTTTAGCAGCATTGCTGGATCCTAACAGGAAATGGTTTGGTGTGAGCGGCTCCTTCTGGTCAGCCGACATTGCTATGTGTGTTAAAGGACGGGAATTAACGATGTTTTCTGCCTCGATGATGGCGCTTTGTAAAGTTTGCTCACGAGCCGCTGCCTCCTTCAACATGTGGTACAGCGCACGCTTCACGCATCTAACCATTCGCTCCCAAATGCCACCTTCCGAAGGATTATTTGGCCAATTAAATATCCACTCGACCCCTTTATTTGCTAGTTCACTTTGTACCCTCTCACAGTCGAAGACATCGTCGAAACGCTTACGAAGTTTTTCCCATTATCGCTGCGAATTCTGACCGGGGTTTCGCGACGGTTGATAAAATTCCTTATCGCCAAAAGCCATGAGTCCGTCGAAAAGTCGTGCGCTACTTCTAAGTGTATGGCGCGCACTGTTATCCATGTAAAGAGCGCACCCATCGTTTTCAGTGCGCCGGCCAATTGTGACCTTCAGCGGACCGAAGTAGTCAAGACCAGTGTAAGTAAACGGTCTGAAAAACGGCGTCAATCGGTCGACTGCAAGCGGTGCCATAATTGGCGTAACTGGTTTAGAACGAGCCAACTTACATATCTGGCAATTTGCGATCACGCCTCGTAGAACCTGTCTCAGCTTAGTAACCCAGAATTTTTTTCTTATTTCACCGATGGTTGCTTCAGTATTTTGGTGCTTCATACGCTGATGGTAATAGGCGACAATGAGCACAGTAACTCGATGGCGTGTTGGCATAATAATCGGATGAATCGCTTTAAATGGAAGATGACTTGCGGCTTCGATTCATGACTTCATCGCCATCCAAAACGGTAAAAGATCTCGAATCGTGCTAACATTAGGCAGCATATGTTTCTCGCGTAGGCTGTGTATTTCTGAGGCGTAGAAAGCGGCTTTAGCTTGACGGCATAATAGCTTCACTGCCGAATCTAGCTCTCAACTATTTAGACCAAAATTTTCATTTGCATATAATCTTCGGCGAGCCCGGTTCGTAAAAATAGCTAAATGTATGGAGCTAGCGGCAATCACTTCAGCCATCTCTGCTTTAGAAACGTAGGCCCTGTAAACCAACGTGCTGACTGGGCTAAGTCTATGTCTTGAGTCCGCCGAGTTGCTTCGTCTGCCACATCGCCAAGTTTTTGGCTCGGTCATAGCAAGTATCTCAGCTATCCTATGTGCTACAAAGGGTTTATATCGGCGTTTAGAGGATTTGATCCAGCTGATAACACTTGAGGAATCGCTCCAGAAAATGCAAGAGTGAACAGCAACGTTGTGTTCCTGGAGGATCATATGAGCCACACGAGTACCAAGAACAGCTGCTTGTAACTCAAGCCTTGGTATTGTTGTTGCCCTTGTGGGCTCGCATTTTGTTTTTGCGCATACGAAAGCAGTTCTGATACCATAGCTCGTTGTGTATCTCTAATAGCACACAGCGGCATATGCCTCCTCGCTGGCATCTACAAAGGTGTCCCGCTGTAGCTGCTTTGTGTCATGGCCGGGAAAATAGTGACAATAAGAACTTGTGCTGCCCTTCTTACCTCACCTGGCCATCTTCTCCATGAGTTGCTTATTTCTTCAAGGAAACGATGTAATAATGGTTTATCTCCAATCGTAATCTGACATAAAAATCCCAAAGAATGAAATATGACATAATATAACTGAGGAACTCTCTTTTTGTGGGCGATCGACATCCCTGAATAACTTCTTTATCAACACGCGGAAACTTTAGTTCGTACCTGAATGTGTCATCTTGCGGTTGCCAAATCAGGCCCAGCACTTTTCCGGATACTAAATTAGATGAACCAAAGTGGCTGCTCTTAATACCGTTGTCACCATTTTCTCGAAGCGCTTTAGCTAAGTCGGGTAAATTTGACATGAAACCACGCATCTGAAACCCAGTGGTTTTGTGAATTTCGCGTACCTGTCTAGAAACTCGAATCGCCTCCTCGACTGATGCAAAACTGTCAACCAAATCGTCAACATAATGGTGCTTGACTATAGCTTCTATCGCACGTGGAAAGGATTCCGCAGCATCAGGTTCACACTTGTCGTCGAACCTCCACAAAAACCTTTGCGAGGACCTATCTTTAAGCCGAATCAAAACTTGATGGAACATATCTTTCATGTAGTCACAAACTGCAACCGCTCCCATGCGAAAATTAAAGAGAATATTTACCAAAAGCTGATAGTCTTGTGGCCCTTTTAGCAAACAGGAATTTAGAGCGATGCCATCGATACATGCAGCTGCGTCGAAGACCAGTCGTATTTTACCTGGTTTGTTGGGGTTTACGACAGCGAAATGTGGCAGATACCATAACCTTGGATGAGCCGTGTTAACCTCCGCATATTAACCTTTCGAGCGTAGTTGCTGCTGATGTACCTTTGCATAATACTTTTGTAGGCGGCGGCAAAGGTTGCTTCTGTCTTCATCTTTCGCTCGATTCCGAATAATCTTCTTTTTGCCATTTCGTAACTATCTGACAATTGAATATCGTCGCTACTCCATAAAAGTCCCGTTTGGTACCTACCATTCACTCGCGTTATCGTTTTTTCCAATATGTCTTAGGCTGGTATATCTGCTTTTCCTTTCACGTGTGGCGCAGCTCTCACTCCAAAATTTTCGACACCAAAATGACGCTGAATTAAATCGTGCAGATGTTGATCGCAAACCGTCCCAACATGCAGACACATTGCCACCGGTGAGCTGTCTTCGCCTATTGGTCCGAAAACTACCCATCTTAATTCTGTATTAGCTGCGAAGGGACCCCGATGGGAAAGCTGGTTTAGAAGGCATTCCTAGGTGACAATTATCTAACCCTATTAATAGCTTAGGCGTCGCATTTGTGTAAGGCCTAGGCATGTTCGGAAGATTTTGAGCGATTTTCATAAAGTCGCAACTGCTAAAAGCTTAAACAGACGGCAGCGTTGATCCGGATTACCTCGGACTTAATCCGGATCAACTGCAGTTAATTCCCGAGTTGATCCGGATCAACGCTACCGTCTGTTTATGCTTTAAGACTTTGTGTTTACTGGAAACAGCGAAAACACGGCGTAAAGAAATTAAGCAAACGTCAAGCTGTGAGGTTGTACTTTATTGTGCTCTGATTTTGGCTTTCTACTTACTAAGTTCATTGTGCTAATTCTGTGTTAAAGTAGTGATAAAAAGTGCTTATGAGCATCAGAGTGTGAAATAATTGAAGCTAAGTGAAAGTTATTGGTTTTATATTAAAGTAAATTTAATTAAATTTCACTAGCATACATTCTAATTTTGCCGAGTCATTTGTTGCTATCATTGTTGTTGTATCCTTTGTAGTTAACTGAATTCATTTTGTTTTTGCACATTTGTTCTACTCTTTTTGTTTACTTCTTCTGGTAATTCTTGTCACAGCTGTTTGCGTTGCGTTTATTAAGTGTCATAATTACAGTGATACTCAAACTGTTCGCTACATTTATTTAAAGCTATTTACATCAGCTCCTTAATTGTTATAATTTATTTTGTTTGTCTTTTATTAACGAGGGTATTACATAAATCTTTCAATATGAAGTGCGATCTTGATACTTGCCAAATTAAAAGCGATTCTGAACGCTACTTATCGTGCTGGCTGTGTGATGGTATTTACCATCTGAAATGTGCTGGTTTGACGGGAAGAATTCTGGACGCTATTAATGATGGCAAGGGCCTTCGCTGGTCTTGCGTAAAGTGCAGGTACTGACAGAAAAATTTAAGCATTATGAAAATATCTTCAAATCATTCAAATGCTTAGATACCTTGCAATCTGTTAGGGATATCCGTGTGTCTAAACGTAAGCGTCCTCCAGCATCAGAATCCTCAGCCTCAAAAGACCGTGTAACGAAATCTGCTTCGGATAATAAGGAGCCTGAAGTATCTTCCCCCATTGAAGTGGTGGCATCATCTTCAAAGCCTCCACCGCCTTCCCTATCCTCAACTACTAACGCAGTAACTCAACCCCCTCCGCCGGTAGTCCAGTCTGATATGAGGAAATTAGCCAAAGAAGTCAATCTTTGTTTCTAGATTTTCGAGAGACACTACCGAAGACGATATAAAGCTTTATATCTTATCAAAAATTACAACTGTCGACTTAAGCATCAGAAAATTTAATTTTAATTACGAAAGAAATATTGCTTCATTTAAAATTGACGTAAATTTAGATAATTTTAATGCGCTGCTTAGTAGTTATTTTTGGCCCCCCGGAGCTTTCGTTCGTTAATTCGAATATAGGCCCAAAAAAGTAAATAACTTAGCTAATATTCCCCGTCATAACACTGAATCAAAAAACTAATTATTAAATCTGCTTTAAGTATTTATTACCAAAATGTAAGAGGCTTAAATACTAAATTAACGAACTTATACTTTAAAGGCCTTGAATGTAATTATAATATTCTTTCTTTTACTGAAACTTGGCTGAAACCTCACATTTTCAATTCAACGAATCTTCCAAATAATTATCATATCTATAGACAAGATAGGGAGGACAGAATCGGCGGTGGCGTACTCTTCGCTGTAGACTCTTCAATACCATCTGAAGAAGTTAGTCTTCCACACATTGATTCAGTAGAGTTCAAATGCATTCGTGTACAGGCTGGAAAAGGGTATATTTACTTAGCTCTATGCTATATCCCTCCCCGATCTGACACATTGGTGTATTCACGACTCATCTCTTTACTGAAATCAGTTAATTTACTGACTAAACCCTCTGATTCAATGATTGTGTCGGGTGATTTTAATTTACCAAGCATATCATGGAACATCATTGACAATGATATCATACCTTTCGCGTCTAGAGCGTACAACAACGTATTTTTAGAGGAGATGGCTGAACTGCCTAACTCAGGTTAATGTACTTCACAATAAGTTTGGTAAAGTATTAGATCTTGTTTATGTTGATGATGCATCTAAGTCCGTTGTAAATAAGTGTGATCCACTAGTTTTGCCCGAAGATGGCTACCACCCTGCTATGGAGGTATCTTACGAAGTTATAAGTGATGGTCAAAATTGCAGTACCCAAGCATACGAACCAAATATTCGCTTTGATTTTTCGAAAGCCAACTTTAAAATGCTTAACAAAGAACTGTCTAAATTGTCGTGGCCTGCATTTAAATAAAATATTGAACAAAGCGTTGCACTGTTTAACTTTACTTTACATAAATTATTTGAAAAGCATGTGCCTAAACGCATGTATGTTCCTGAAGAGCAAACACAGTTATGGTTCACTAAAGAATTGAGAATTTTGAAAAACAGAAAGTCGCGTTATTTTAGATTGCACAAAAAAACCGGTTTACACTCATACTATGTAAAATACTCACTTTTGCGTCATAAGTTTTTTGAATTAAACAAAAAGTGTTATAAAGCTTACTTGTGTAAAATCAAACGACGTATAATATATAACCCCAAATCATTTTATGACTTCGTAAACTCCAAGCGAAATGTACGTGGGTTTCCTTCCGCCATGAAGTATCAAACTACCGTCTCTAGTGATAATCAAACAATTTCTAACATGTTCGCTCAGTTTTTTAAATCCAATTATTCCATTAACTCACATGCTAACATTGACTATCCTTTTAAACTATGTCCAATGAACTCAATGAATATCCCAGTAATATCTCCCGATGATGTAGTAGTTTATCTGAAATCCTTAAAGCAGTCCTTCAGTTATGGTCCTGACCAGATCCCTACTTGTATTCTTATAAATTGTTCTGATTATCTCTATGAGCCGTTAACAGCGTTATTTAATTTATCTCTTAAAGAGGGCGTTTTTCCAACTATATGGAAGGAATCGTTTATAACCCCGTTACATAAAAGCGGTAGCAGATCTTCAGTGGAGAACTACCGGGGAATAGCTAAGCTTTCTGCAATTCCTAAATTATTTGTAGCAATTATAACAAATCAGTTGACGCATTCTATCTCCTCTAGCATTTCATATAGTCAACATGGATTTTGCAAGGGCAAATCAACTTCTACAAATTTACTTGAATTAACATCCTATATCTCAAAAGCATTTAGTGAAAGCAAATCTGTTGATGTTATATATACTGATTTTAGTAAAGCATTTGACAAAGTGTGCCACTCGTTGCTCATCTACAAACTTGATCTTCTTGGTCTTCCACCTAATTTTCTACGTTGGATCTCTTCATACCTCTATGATAGATCACAAAGGGTAATGTTTAAAAATACTATCTCTGACGCCATTGATGTTACTTCAGGAGTCCCTCAAGGTAGCCACCTAGGCCCGGTTCTGTTCTTGCTTTTTATAAACGATATTTCTACAGATATACAATTTTACAAAATTTTAATGTATGCAGATGATGTAAAGCTTTATAAATCGTACGTTTCAATTAAAGAAAGGTCTTTGCTACAATCAGACTAAGACAGCATGGCTTACTGGTGTCAAGTAAATCTTATGCCTCCAAGGGCCAATTTCAAATGAATATTTAAATGGCATTTAAGTTTAATTGTGGATTGTTGTTTAAATGCCATTTAACTTTCGTTGGGTTTCAGATCAACTTTGTTTAAATATGCCAAACAATTGGCAGCACTGCTGCTTGTTCCTTGAAATTGTTATTCCTTTCGCTTGTTTGTTTACATTTTGTGCTGAACAGCTGATTGTTTTTTCGTGGGATTTGGTGGGATTGATTAAACAACCCACCAATCAATCTTGGTTGTGTGGTACAAACACAGCGTTGCATATCCCATATTTAAGTATCCAATATTGGCCATTTAAGTGCAGATTCAATGTATGATCTGAAAATGAATAGTGGAAGTTAATAAACAATCTCTACTTAAATAGGCCATCTGAAATCGGGCATAAATCTTAAGAAATTTAAAGTAATGAGCTTCTCGCGAAGAGCTGTTCATCCCGCTTCTTATACAGTAGGTAACCATAACCTGGAACAGGTATACAATTTTGTAGACCTTGGTATCACAATGGATCCTAAGCTTAATTTTAATCTTCATATTAATGTGACAGTCAACAAGGCTAAAGGTGTACTTGCATTTGTGAAACGAAGGTCAAAAGAATTTTGTGACCCTTATATCACTAAAACCCTGTTTATAACATTAGTTAGGCCAATTCTGGAATACGGTTCGGTGGTTTGGAATCCAAGGTATCAAATTTACTCAGACAAGATAGAATCAATTCAAAAACAAGTCCTACTTTTTGCTTTAAGAAATTTCCGTTGGGATTCTCAATCTAACCTTCCACCTTATACGAGCCGATTAAAACTTATTAATCTTCCTACACTTTCCAGCCGCAGGCAAATGCTTGGTACAATTTTTATAGTTAAATTACTAACAGGCTCAATTTCAAGTCCGCTTCTTCTTGGCGAAGTTAGCCTTAATGTTCCCTCCCGGGTATCGAGACACTTTTGCCCCCTATTTCTGAAAGCCTGTAAAACTTATTTTGAATTGCACGACCCACTCTGTTGCTTATGCCAGGATTTTAACTCTCATTCCAGCACGTTTGATATATCAGATCCGCTATTCAGCATTAAGAAATCGATACTGTCCTCTCTCAATAAATGACTCATTAAAATAAAGACATAAAATCGGCTGATGAATTTAGTTCTGTAGCTGGACAGTTTTAGATCTCGACACTTAACAAACTCCTGCCAATCTGACTCGGCGCAAAAATTAAAAATACTGGTTCCGTACGGCATGCGGACTGCGCCCCTCGTGCGGATGGGCGGGAATGGAGGGTAAAAACCGTTGGGATATTATTAAAAACTATGCTTCCTACCTAAGCCTTTTCCACTAATTCTAAAGTTTACTACCCTCGCTGATTCTTGTGTGGATCTACCTCCAAACCATTGAATATTAAGTTCGCGTTGTTCACCTTGTATGCCTAACTCATTAACGATATCCTTATCTACCATCGTTATGGAAGAGCCTTCATCCAGCACGGCAAACGTATTAATTGGTTTTCCTTGACCATAAATAGTTACAGGAACCACGCGAAATAGATGCTTTTCAGAATTGCTTGATGATAGTGTGCAATTCAGAACAGGTAGCACGATGTTTGACGAACCTTTAGTACGCATGACCGGTTGATGAGCAGACTACACGATTGCGACACTCGTATGATGAGTGACCATTCCTGATACGTGGCATGCGAGACACTTTTTACACGTGTACATTTTATGTAAGCCCCGGCAAATAACACAGTTGGTTGTAGTTTGACACTTCATGTTTTCTATGTTACTATTTTCAACCCAAGGCGCATCAATTACAGGTGATAGCGATAGAAGCTATGCTTCTTCTTATGAGCACGCTTGTGTCAAATCATCGTCTGATTTGTTTTGTTTACATATCCGTGTATACATACCCATATACGTAAATATATACCCTGCAAACAAATGCTCCCGAAATCTTTAAGAGTATCGGAAATTTGTTACGATTATTTTAGGAATCTTTAAAGAAAAACATATGAAGCGGTTGACAAGAACTGTAAAGAAATTTCTGTACGATTTCTTAAAGAAAATTCTTAAACAAAATTGTGAAACCTTTCAGAATTCTATGAAATCCTGGTATGCAGGCTATACATATACATACGAATATGAATAGATAAAGAAGATGTTGATGACACAAGGCGTTCATACCAACGGTAAATGTTGTTTTTGTACGATTGCTACAACCTGTAGTTATTGAATCATGTTTTCAACCGTATGTAAAACTACTCGTCGACGGCTTTCGCAATCTTGCAGTGTACAAACTATATTGGCAACTTCGGTCAACCAATTGCTAAAGTCAGCTACGGTAGGATAAGGCTTTATCGTTGAAGAATATTTTGCCCAATCCATTTTCTCACTCATTGGAGGCTTACCGATTAACTCGTCTAAAAGAGTAGGATTTGCTAAATGTTGGAAACCATTTACTAACTGCGAGAACGTAGCCAGATTTTTAGATTTCGAAATGGTATCAATTTATCAATAGCAGATTCAGAAATTAGAGCGATTTCTTTTATTTGACGTAATTGGCTACGGATTAATAATTCCGGTCGCCCAAACCGAAGCTTAAGTTGCTCCGTCACTGCGCTGACATTGTCGGGATGTTTAAGAAGAGACTTCACCACTTCTCTTGCTTCACCTCGCAAACTCTTTAACAAACGTTGGTTATTCTCTAGGTTAGTGTAGCCATAAGCTTTGGTAGATTGATAAAAAAACATTCGAGAAAATGGCCAGTCCTCAGGGCAACCACTAAATTCCGGCACTTGCATACGAGCTGATGCATGAACTTTTCGAGGCACTGAAAACCCAGCGGCCATGTTTGGCAATTGTGATGGTGGATTGTGTTCGGTGTTTGACCAGTCGACGCGTTTGAAAAACTTTTATTTGCATAATGTGAGAGGGGAGCGCGTGAATTTATAATAGGGGGAGTCTGTATACTCGAAGAGATATTGCTTAGTGAAGCATATGGATATGTATATTACCGCCCTACTCATGGCAATGTGAGTAGCGGTGTGTGTACAGCTGGGAGCAGTTAAGCAAACAGTGGCGTCGCTACTTTGACGCTACCGTTGAGGCGCAAGGCTTCTTAACAACGTTTTCTTTCGAGGCAGGATTTTGACCGTTTTTTCCCAGGTTGGATGAAGAACTCGATGCTGGCATTGTGATTTGCTGGGCTAAGCGTGGACTTCTTCTCAGGGGTGTTCTTAGCATTCATTTTGGTCACTTCTTGCTGCTAAATTCGTTTTCGCTCCGCTCCAATAACATACAATCAAAAAACACAAGTAGCGGTTTGCTACATTACAAAAACAAAACAAAACAAAGACAAAGCAAATTGCGGCTGGCGGCGGCAGCGCTGTTACAAAAGGTCCGCTGGCTGCAGTTCCGTTAGTCTCAAAACTGCTCGCTGGCTGTGACCGAAGTGCGAAATAAAAAATTGTAGTATCGTAAGGATGGTTCCGTGCGCAGAAGTGGAACACTTTTGACTGACATTCACCTGGGAGTGGCCAGAAGCGATTTTTGTGCGTACGGTTCAAACCGCAGCTCACAACGTCCGGATATTTATATCCACGTATCCTCTGGGTAGCAACCAAACACCCGTTTGGGAGCGAGCTAAAGTGAGAAGGCGTAAAACTTCGCGTACGCTGGGTTTGGGTCCCGCCACGTTAAAATCCCGCCCAATGAAAAAGAACAAACAGCCTCGGATGAGACCCCCTTTTTCTGATGACGACCACGGCAAACGTATAAAGGACTATGATTTAAGGGTATGCACCTGGAATATCCGGACCCTTAATGGGGAAGGTGCCTCTGCCCGGCTGGTTGATGTCCTCGGGAAGACAAAGGCTGACATCACCGCCATCCAAGAAATGCGATGGACGGGGCAAGGTAAAGTAAGCGTGAAGCCTTGCGACGTCTACTACAGTTGCCACGTAAAGGAGCGCAAATTCGGTGTTGGATTCGTGGTAGGAGAGAGACTCCGTCGCCGAGTACTGGCGTTCACCCCGGTGGACGAACGTCTAGCCACAATCCGCATCAAAGCTAGATTCTTCAACATCTCGCTCATCTGCGCCCATGCCCCGACGGAAGAGAAGGATGAGGCGTCCAAGGATCTCTTCTATGAGCGCTTGGAACGTACATATGAGCGCTGCCCCCGACACGATGTCAAAATCGTGCTTGGCGATTTTAATGCCAAGGTGGGCAAGGAAGGGATCTTTGGCGCCACTGTCGGAAAATTCAGCCTCCACGACGAAACGTCCGATAACGGACAGAGGCTGATCGACTTCGCCGGGGCCCGAAATATGGTAATATGTAGTACTAGGTTCCAGCATAAGAACATCCACCAAGCTACTTGGCTGTCTCGTGTCGAAAAACGAGAAACCAAATCGGTCATGTTGTGGTTAGACGGCCTATTTATTCGCCACTCGACTCACACACCTGCTCTCTGAGAGCACTCTTCAACAATCCGACATACGCGAGCAGTGGAACCACGTTTCCCGATCATTAAGTACCGCCGCCGAAGAAGTATTTGGATTTCAGCGAGCCCGAAAGAAGAACTGGTGCGATGACGAATGTAAAGAAGCCGTAGAGAAAAAATACGCCGCCTATAGGGCCACGCTGCGATCGGGCGCAACGCAAGCCGTGTGGAACCGTTACAGGGAACTGAAGAAGGAAGCGAGACGTATTTGCCGCAATAAGAAGAGAGAGGCCGAAATACGTGAGTGCGAAGAGCTTGAGATGCTGGCCGACAGGAAGAACGCCCGAAAATTCTACCAGAGGGTTAGGCGACTTACGGAAGGTTTCAAGACCGGGGCGAACTCCTGTAAGAACAACAATGGCGACCTAGTGACCGATGTCCAGAATATACTTAAATTGTGGAGGGAACACTTTTATAACCTACTGAATGGTAGCAGCGCTGAAAGTAGTGAGGAAGACGAACCCGAGTCCCCAGTCGATGATGATGGAGTAGCTGTCCCACCGCCTGACTATGACGAGGTACGAATAGCGATTACGCGGCTGAAAAACAACAAAGCTGCTGGAGCTGACGGCCTGCCAGCCGAGCTATTCAAGTACGGCGGCGAGGAGCTGATGAGGTGCATGCATCAGCTCGTATGCAGAATATGGTCAGATGAACGCATGCCCGACGACTGGAATTTAAGTGTGCTCTGCCCAATCCACAAGAAAGGCGACCCCGCCATACGCGCCAACTACCGCGGAATTAGCCTTCTAAGCATAGGTTACAAGGTCTTATCGAGCGTATTGTGCGAAAGACTGAAGCCCACCGTCAACGAGCTGATTGGACCTTATCAGTGTGGCTTTAGGCCTGGAAAATCCACCATAGATCAGGTATTCACAATACGCCAAATCTTGGAAAAGACCCGCGAGAATAGGATCGACACACACCATCTATTTGTCGATTTCAAAGCCGCTTTCGACAGCACGAAGAGAAGTTGCCTTTATGCCGCGATGTCTGAATTTGGTATCCCCGCGAAACTAATACGGCTGTGTAAAATGACGTTGAGCAATACCACCAGCTCCGTCAGAATAGGGAAGGACCTCTCCGAGCCGTTTGATACCAAACGAGGTTTCAGACAAGGGGACTCGCTTTCGTGTTATTTCTTTAATCTGATGTTGGAGAAGATAATAAGAACCGCAGAACTGAACCGCTGAGGCACAATACGCTACAAGAGCGTACAATTGCTGGCGTATACCGACGACATCGATATTATCGGTAAAAACAAGGGCTACGTCTGTTCTGCCTTCTCGGGATTGGATAGAGAAGCAAAGCGAATGGGTCTGGTGGTGAACGAGGACAAAACGAAGTATCTCCTGTCATCACACAAACAGTCAGAGCATACGCGTCTTGGCACCCACGTCACTGTTGAAGTTCTGAACACATTGAAAACGACGAGCTACCGACCACAGCTTCCAATTTGTCATCTTTATTATCTAAGCGCTTTGTCGATGGCGACATGATTTCTTTGAACGCGGCAGCGACATCATGAATTTGTATGAGTTTGACATAAAAGAAGAGGAAGAACCTTATCTGTCGCCAGAAAAATAGAAATAGATCTAATCTGGCCACAACCACAGCCGTCGCGTAGCCCGGTCGTCGCCAAAATAATTATCTACATAAGAGGACGTGTTAAAATAATTTGACAGCTGTGGTTTGTAGCTCGTCGTTTTCATTGTGTTCGGGCTATGACAGTTACAAGTTTGAAAAAGTAGACGACTTTGCTTATTTGGGAACCAGCATTAACACCAATAATAATGTCAGACTTGAAATCCAACGGAGAATCTCTCTTGCCAACAAGTGCTACTTTGGGTTGAGTAGGAAATTGAGAAGTAAAGTCCTCTCCCGTCGTACAAAGATCACACTCTATAAGTCACTCACCATGCCTGTGCTGGTGTATGGCGCGGAGGCATGGACAATGAAAGCATCTGATGAGGCAGCTCTTGGAGTTTTCGAGAGAAAGATTCTGCGAAAGATTTACGGACCTTTACGCGTTGGTGATGGCGAATATCGCAGACGATTTAACGATGAGCTATATGAGCTTTACAACGATATAGACATAGTGCAGCGAATTAAAATTCAGCGGCTCCGCTGCCTTGGCCATGTCGTTCCAATGGACAGAAACGCTCTGAAAATATTCAACGCGGGCCGCGATGACTAGGCTAACTTAGCTTACCTACCTGGCTTATACCTACCTGGCTTATATAAAAGGTTTGCTCAAAAAACAGTTTTCTCGCTCCCTCTTGACAAAATCGGCTCCCTTAGCAAGGCACTGTGTGTGGGTTCGTGTGTGTGTGCAAATCTTTTTTAAGGGAGCTAAGGGAGTGTCAAAACTCGAATGTCACTAATGAGCAAACCTTTAATTATTGAATCATGATATTTTATCATATTTAATACGCCATACGGATTTATTGTTAATTGGCTGACCAAAATAAAATAAGCATGGAAGTAAATGGTTGGTAATGAAAAGAAATTGAAGAAAAAGTATTTTGGTTTTGTATTTGTGCAGCAAAACTGTAAACAAAGGATGTAAGAAATGTCAACGAAAACACCAACAGGCGGTATGAACAGCCTTCAGCCCACAATCCCAAAACACGTTTTCAAGGTGTTTTCGTTCTCGGTCAGAACATTGTATAAGCCAGGTAGGTAAGCTAAGTTAGCCTAGTTAGTTTCTAAGTTATGGTTTTAGTTCGGTTTCTGGTATTTAAAATATTTCTTTTTATCTTCTGTCCTCTCGTTTCTTTTTGTTCATATAGCGTTTCGTTTCCATTTTATATCATCTCACTTTTATTTAATTATTTATAATTTTATTGTATTATGATTGTGGCCATTTCTTTATTATAATTTAGTATTTTATTTAAAATTATCTTAGCTGACCTTTTATTAAGGTGTTACTTTATGTTATTTTATTTATACATTATTTTCCGTTTTATTTATTTGAGATTGATACTTATTGAGGATTATGTTATTTAAAATATATCTTATTTTATTTAGTTGATTTATTTTATTTCTATTTTAGGTCATTGGATTTTGTTGATTTTTATTTAATTTAATGTTAGTTAGTTTAATTTAATTTCACTTTAATTTAATTTAATCTAATTTTATTTAAGCTTTTATTATTATTTTTTTTTCTATTTAATCTAAGTTAATCAATCCTAACTTTTATTTCCGTATATACCTATACATGCACACATGCATATACATGCTTACACGTATTCACCCATATATATACATATACAGATAAGGATAAGAAAAAAAATCTTTTTGTTGTATTATTAAATTCCTTTTTTCTCTATAATTTTAAGCTTACTTTTAATTTCTTTTTTTTTGCAAATTTCTATTTTTAAAGATTTTGGTGTTTCTTCCTTTTCTTTATTTATAATTAGGTTGGTTCAAGTAATTTTGCTCTATGTCCTCTTTTTATGGCTTTTCAAAACCCTATCTCTTTTATTCCCTATTTATTTGTATATCCATATATGTATATATATATATGTGAGTATAAACTGGTATACGCACGTGCATGTATATGCATATATGTATATTTATATGGGTATATTTACAAATTGGTTTTTTTTCAATAAATTTACTTTTACTTTAGTTTGAGTTCATCTAATTTTGTTTACTCAATACATCACTTATTCTTTGAGTTTCTTATGCACCTATATATATATTTTTTTCCCTTCAGTCTATCCGATTCAAATCTTATAATCTTATTTGTTTTTGTTAAATGGTGTAGTTATCCTGATTTACGGTCGATTTAAATTTTACTTTGAAAATTTCCCTTACTCATAACATTGTTAGTATTGTAAATATGTATGTTTTTATTTTCTCTGTAAACTTGCTGTTTAATAATCCTGCAAGTAAGTATGTATGTATGTCAGGTATACATACATATATACCTAGACATATACCTATGCATATATTTCCTATCTATTCAACTGTATGTGTGGGTTTATTTTATGGCCCGAAAAGACTCACCCTCCGATGCAGCAGGCCTTAGTAGGGTGGCACTGCTGTTGTTGTAACTGGTGGTTGTTAGTGTTGTAGCTGGTTGGTGTTGTTGCTGTCGCCGGTTTGCGGTACGTGGATGCCGCGCTGTCGCGGTTAAGGCCGCGCTCTGGCGGTGCTGCTGCTGTTGTTGGTGCGCTACTCCGGCACGCGGATATCGCGCTGTCGTGGTTAAGGTCGCGCTCGGGCGGTGCTGCTGCTACTGCCGCGCGGCGGTGCGATTATGATAGCGCTCTTATTGTTAGTGGTTAGCAGTACTGGATACGGCGATGCGGCGGTGAAGACCGCGCTCTGGCGGTACTGTTGCTCTTGTCGCTGGTTTGCGGTACGTGGATGCCGCGCTGTCGCGGTTAAGGCTGCGCTCTGGCGGTGCTGCTGCTGCTGTTATTGGTGCGCTACTCCGGCACACGGATATCGCGCTGTCGTGGTTAAGGTCGCGCTCGGGCGCTACTGTTGCTCTTGTCGCTGGTTGGCAGCACTGGATACCGCGATGCGGCGGTGAAGACCACGCTCTGGCGGTGCTGCTGCTACTGCCGCGCTGCGGTGCGGTTATAGCCGCGCTCTGGTTGTTGTTGGTGCCGCTACTCCGGCAATTGAATACCGCGCGGTGGCGGTGAAGACCGCGCTCTGGCGCTACTGTTGCCCTTGCCGCTGGTTGGCGGCACTGGATACCACGATGCGGCGGTGAAGACCGCACTCTGGCGGTGCTGCTGCTATCGCCGCGCGGCGGTGCGATTATGACCGCGCTGTTGTTGTTGGTGGTTAGCGGTTTCGTATTACTGCGCTATGCCCCCAGATCGTTGATTGTTGCTTAGAGGTTGCTTGGGTTGCCACCCAGGAACTCGCTTCAGAGCTCCTCACATGTATTGTGTTTAAATCTGTGAAAAGCAGATAGAATAATTCTCTAGAAATAGATATCTATGTTGTTAAGGCATTCCTGGTGTATCAAAAGTGACAAGGCAAAAAAAAAGAAAGTGGTAAATTATTACAAAAATACGTACATGTGGAGAAGTCACATCAAGATATCTATTTCTTAACGTGTGGATCAAATAAGGTTCCCTTATAAGAAAAATTTACAAATATGCACATCAAACCATTAGCGTTCATTTTACTTACGAACTATGTGTTGTAGCAAAACTGTAAACAAAAGATGTAAGAAATGTCAACGAAAACCCCAACAGTCGGTGTGAACAGCTTTCATCCCACAATCCCAAAACTCGTTTTCAAAGTGTTTTCGTTGTCGGTCAGAACATTGTATTACAGAGGGTCAATTCCCGTTCTGCGTTATCGTAAAGTGAAGTGAAAAGTATAAAATTAACACCGAAATAAATGCGGTGTAAAAGTGTTATTTTTATCACTTCGCAATAACGCAGAACGAGAATTTACCCTCAGGCCAACCTAATATTACCGGCGTGAATTTTTCTACGCACGCACGCAAGTTTTTCACATTATTAAATTTTGCGTGCGTGATTTTTCAGAGTTGCATTTCTGCCAAATTTCAGAAGTTGAGCAAAATTTGAGCATAAATGCGGAGTCGCTTCGATTCTCAAATTAAAAAAAAACAACATATGGGGATCGATAGAGATCATTGAGGTCAGTATAACAGTATATTTTTTTTTCTTGCGGAAACAACAACTACAAAAGTTATTAAGGGTCAAAGTTCAAATTTTTTAAATCAAAATTTCTTAGAACGAATGTATGGATTTTAAAAGTTCTCAATCGATAGGAAATTTAGTTCCCTTTAATTTGATATACATACATACTTTATATATGCCTTGTTTAGTTTTCACATAAATCTAATTAATGTAAGCAGAAAGGAATTCCGCTTCTCTTCTGCGGCAACACAGAAAGGAAAATTCTACTTAGGGAGGATTATATTTATATAAAATTAAAGGGAATAAAATTTCCTATCAAATGAGATCAAAATTTTTAAAATCCATGCATTCGTTTTCAAAAAAATGTTGATGTAAAGAATTGTTTAATTTGAACTTTAACTTTTAATAACTTCTGTAGTTGTTGTTTCCACAAAAAATAAATATACCGTTATGTTCAGCTCGGTCATCTCTATCGACCCAATATTTATTTTTTTATTTGAAAATCGGAGCTATTCTGCATTTGTTCCAAAATTTTAATTCATAGTCGCGCCAAAATGTCAAATGAGCACAAACGTCAAATCGAAATGTCACGCAACACAAATCTTGTAATTTGAGTTAGCTTTTTACGCACGCCGGTCAATTTCGGTTGGTCCCATACCAGTTGTATGTGCATGAGAAATTTTTGACAGTAAACTGCCGGCTTGCGTGAATATTAGGTTGGCCTGTTAGGGTTTACACCGGACAATACTGTCATGACAATAGCAATACACGCACACTTTTTCACTAATACATGCATACTTTTCCATTGGAACAATTTTGACAACTAATACGTATATCTTTATTGTCTTGACAGCATTGTCCAATGTAAACGCGGCGTTACTGACAACACAGATAGCCTGTTCCCGTACTTCACGGTTTGCAGGATTTGCAAGTTTTATAGAAACAGCTGTTTTCGCCTTTAATAAACCTTATGTGAACGTGGCGTACGGGAACGACTTTCTGAGCGTTTTTGACATCTGCCTAAAAATGAAAACAAACAAAGAAAACGAAAAAAGCGCGGTGATTGAATGCGATTATATTGGTATTTATTATAAAATAAAAAAGTTAAACTTGATGACAATTAGCAAAAAAAGTTCATAAAACATGGTTTTAATGATTGAGCTTGTTTTACAATCGCATATTATCGGCACCGGTCGATTTTTCAATGCCAACGTTCTGACCACAAATGTGCACCCACTTTTCACGCAAATTTACGCCTCTTGGCAAATCAAACGCATCAGACGCACAAACTTGTTCCAATCACAAAGCACTTCATATTATATCATAAATTTGTAATAAATGAAAATTTATAATTAAAATCGCTGCAGAAAACACATAAAATCGCTCAAATATCACCACGAAGAGGTAGAAGACGATGTAAACAGAACCAAAAACGCTACGAAAACTTTTTTCTTAAAATCGATTACAAATACAACGATGGCGGATTTCGTGATCTGTAGTCGTTGGTTCATGCTGCAAATCGTAGACGTTCTGGAACGCACTAATACGGAATTTACATGAGGCGATTTTTCAGGCGATTTTTAGTTGAAACCAACAATCGCCTGGTGTAAACGGCCTTTCAGCTAATCCCTTTCAATGAAGTTGGTCGGCTGCCTACTTTCGTTCAACTTTTGGTTCAACTAATCGTCTGTGAAAGTTGAATCATGTAAATTCCCTATCAGCCCAATTCTGAATATTCCCGAGGATTTCATTTCTCGCGGATTTTACTTTTCTCGAGAATAAAACCCTCCTATTCGAAATTGCCAGGGAGCAGCATTTTCTCCGAAAATTTGGGAACAGGAAATTCGAACTTTCGAAGAGCCGTTTGACAGTTATTTTGACAGCTCAACTCCCGCATTTTAATTTGCGTGTTTAACACATAAAAGTTGTTTCACATAAAAGAGTATTTCAGATTAAAGTTGTTAATAAATTAGTGCGCGGAAATTTCAAATCTGTGTTTTAAATTAAAGCTCAATCTTTTAACTTGAAGGATTTTAATTTAGATCGCGCGTTTTCTTGTAATAACCGAAATAAGTGGGCAAATAGGATAAGAGTACCCTTTGCTAAGTCCAGTTGCCACTGTGAATTTTGGAAGCCACATTATTAATAAACTAGTGCTCCGGAAATTAAAATAATAGGGCCTGTGGCAATCAGTAACTTTTTTCTCCGTGGTGGGACGGGGTGAAAACATTTGCTACGGTGTAGTACAATTAAATTGAATTTTTCTGTGCCAAATGCAAAGTAAAATTTTGACAGTTGAAAAACCAAACAAACGCTCGTGCGAAAGCTTTATTTTTGTGTGTTGCTGAAATTCTTAAAATTTATATTTATTTTATAATTTGCAAGTAACGTAAGCTTTTTTTATGCTGTTTCAGCTTTCATTTTCATGTTCACTACATGGTTATAAGCTGTCAAAATTTTACCTAGCCCCATGAGCTAGGTAAAATTTTGACGTTCGTATTCACCACGAGAAGTGTCAAATTTTTACTTTGATCCGTCAAAATTTTCTATTTTCTATCAATTGGCACAGGGCCTTAGTGCTAAATTAAAACTTAGGGCCGGTTGCTCAAAGCCCGGTTGACACTAATCCCCGGTTAAACATCGTTATCGACGTTACCGAAACCTTGTTATATGCATGGAGTCGAAAACGTCGATAAAGATGTTAACCAATGATTAGTGTCAACCAGGCTTTGAGCAACCGGCCCTTAAGCTGAAATTAGTCGAGAACGCAGAACGTATACTTAAACGCAGTCTGTATACGCAGAATTTTGTCGATTACTGGAGCCCTCAGTGTTGCTTACTACACTGTTGCCACTCATCAATGCCTTTTCATAAACTTACCCTTTCAACTACAATTTTTCGTGCTATAATAGATTTTAGCTAAATATAAACTACTTAGTTTTCAACATAAACCTTATTCAATAGTAAATTTCAAATATTTTAAACATATTTTGAGTAGGTACTTATATTTTTTTTACCATCTGTAAAACTGACGAACTGGCAACCATCTAAAGAAGGAGAAATCAGCTGACACGGAAAAATCTAAATTCCGCAGATTTCTGCGCTACGGGCTACAACTACAGAAAAATTCTGCGGTGTTGAGTTTTCATTTACATGGCGCTTTGGTAAGACAGATCGTGTCAGCTGACTCGGGTTTACGTACCGGTAGGTTTACGTTCTTGACTAATTTCAGCTTTAGGGCCGGTTGTTCAATGTCTGGTTATCACTACTTTCCGGTTAAACATCATTATCGACGATTTCGACATCATGCATATAACATGTGATCGATATAGCAGTCGTTGTATCTAACCGGAGCTACTACCTCCGATTTGTGCTAATCAGACATTGAACAACCGGCCCTTAGTCTTTCGAATTTCGATACCTACTTATATCGATAATTTTTCATCCTTTTATATGCAACATAGCGAAAGTAATTTTCAGGGTTATCTGTGACATACCTTTTGCGACACCTGAGTGGAAGGTCGACCTATCTCGGCAACCAGTTCGAAAACGCCCTATCGCAGAAAACTTTTCCAGAAACCTTATTTCAGAATTCGGTCCAAAAACGCCCTATCTCAGTTGTCGATTCAAAACGCCCTATAACAAATATTTTCAATATATTTTCAGTAGCACTAGAAGTAATACGATTACTTATATGGTAGACAGACGGAGAAAATTAATTTGAATCAATAAGCATATATGTAAATTAAAATTTTACCCTTACAGACGGCAGTAATGCGAATATACCAGCCGCAGGGTCGTGGGTTCGAGTCCCACGGCCAGTATACTTTTTTTATTTCCATTTCATTATTTTTTTTTAAGTTCTATATTTTTTTTACGTTACTTTCAGTTAGTTGTTGTTGAATTTTCAACAAAATTCATCCCTAAAAATTTAAATTAACTAATAGTAAAATAAGAAATGTGATATAAAATAAAGCAAATGAAAATAAAATAAAGTAAAATTAAATAACTCGACTGCTTCGTTTGCTTACTTGTACAAAAGACAACAACTGGCCGTTTTTACCAGTGTTGTCATCGAAAATTCCCCGGATCCGAGTTAATTCCCAAAAATTTCGTGCATTTGTTCGGCTGCTTATGCTCATTTTAAAGAGGCAAATGCATGAGTTAAAGCAAATTAAGGCTGGTTATGCAAATAATCGAGCCCGTTTGTCTACCGTATTAGACAAAAAATTCAACCTTTGAAAGGTTCCCACAAAACTTTACGGCTACAAAGCATTGCTTGCACTTTGCTGTGGTATTACTAAAGCTGAAATTAGTCGAGAACGCAGAACGTATACTTAAACGCAGTCTGTATACGCAGAATTTTGTCGATTACTGGAGCCCTCAGTGTTGCATACTACAATGTTGCCACTCATCAATGTATTTTCATAAACTTACCCTTTCAACTACAATTTTTCGTGCTATTATAGATCGTAGCTAAATATAAACTACTTAGTTTTCAACAAAAACCTTATTCAATAGTAAATTTCAAATATTTTAAACATATTTTGAATAGGAACTTACATCTTTTTTACCATCTGTAAAACTGACGAATTGGCAACCATCTAAAGAAGGAGAAATCAGCTGACACGGAAAAATCTAAATACCGCAGATTTCTGCGCTACGGGCTACAACTACAGAAAAATTCTGCGGTGTTGAGTTTTCATTTACATGGCGCTTTGGTAAGACAGATCGCGTTGCCATAAGTGAAGATTTATCTTCAAAATGAAGATTTCCTTGGATCTTTTTTGTTATAAATCTTCGAATGAAGATTTTTCAGATATCCAAAAATTGCACTGAAAAAATCTTCAAAATGAAGATTTTTATATTGACAAAAAGATTTTTCTTTTATGTCGACTACATACTACGTTTTCGAAAAAGTACTATACAACTCTAAAATTTTTGTCAGTGTACTCTAAGTGAAATTTTTCATGCTGCACGCCCTGTATTAAAAACGTCAATATGGGTAGTAACTTCACTTTAACCAAATGACAGGTGTCAAGTGCGATGCCATTTTGAATAACGAACACTAAGAAATGGAAAAGTTTATAACAATCACGAGGAAAAGAAAAGGTAATTATGTTTAGCAAGTTTACCTGTTATATTTAGTAGTGTATATACTCAATGAAAGTATTATGAATATATTGTGAATGTGATTTCCTATTTTAGAAGAAACTTCTGCAAATACCGAAGGAGGGATTGAACGAGACGCTGCCGCTGAGGAATACGTAGAGGTAGATTTTTCATAAAAAGAAAAAATACGCTTTGTTGACTGTAGTTTTGTTTATAAAGCGATCTAAAACAAAGAGGAGATCTTTTAACGCACATTGGGGAGATGATGAAGAATTTAAGAAGTGGTTAATAACAGGAGCGCACGGCTTACCGCGTTGTAAAGTATGTGGCGTCGATCTTAAAGCATCTGGAGGAAAAAAGGATTTAACTGCGCATGCAAAGACCACCAAACATATTGAAAATTCAAATGCAGTTAATATACACAAGGGAAGCAAAGAAATTATAGAAGGCATTCCGCGAGCAACGTTTTTTGCTGAAATAAAAGTTGCGGCTTTTTGTGCAGAGCATAATATAGCCTTCACCAGCATGGATCATCTTTCACCTCTTATAAATAACACATTTTTAGAGTCGAAAGCGGCACAAAACTTCGCTTGTCGGCGTACAAAAACAACAGCTTTAATAAAAAATGTACTGGGGAAATCACAGCTGGACCACCTTCTGCAAAATATGCGTTGTAAACATTTTTCTTTGTGCGCAGATGAGTCTACGGACATATCGACATCAAAATTATTGTGCTTAGTTGTGAAAATTGAAGAAAATGGTAATGTACAAGATTTTTTTCTGACATGTTTGAAAATCACTAAAGCCAACGCGGAAAGTATATATGACTCAATAGTTAAATTTTTTAATGAAAATAATGTTGACTATAAGAAATGGTTATTAGGCTTTGCTGCTGACGGGGCTAGTGTGATGACTGGTGGAAAACACTCAGTCGCCACATTATTAAAAAAAGATTGCCCACATCTGTTTGTTATGAAATGCACCTGCCATTCTTTAGCCTTATGTTCAAGTAAAGCATGTGCACAGCTACCTTTAGAGGTAGAAAGTACGGTTAGGGATATTTACAATTTCATAGCTAACAGTCCAAAACGAATACATATATTTTCATCTTTGCAAGAGCTTTTTGACTTAAAACCTCTAAAATTGTTGCATCCGAATCAAACCCGTTGGCTCTCTTTAGAAGCAGCAGTCGTAAGAGTACTCGATCAGTTAGATATAATTCAACTTTTTTGCCTTCACGAGGAAGTTGAAAAATTTCAGGCAACTTTAAGAATTCTTGAGAATTTACGCAAACCATTATTTAAAGTATACTTGACGTTTCTTAAGTACATTTTGAAGGAAATCAATAAACTTAACAAATTATTCCAAAGTGAGTCACCGAAAATTCATTGTCTTAACGAAGAACTAAATAATCTCTTTATGAAATTCTTAGATTCTTTTATATATATTGAAAATATTGACTTACTATCTCTGCGGCGTTTATATAATAACTCGGAATATATAAAGCCAGTAAATGAATTATATTTTGGAGCTGACACAGAATTGTTATTTAACGATTTGAGCTCAGCACAAAAATTAGAATTCTCACATAATGCGTTAAATTTTTATGTGGTTTTGTGTAATGAGATGCTTTGCCGATTCGATTTCACTGATAAAACCTTGAAAGGAGTGGAAATGTTGTCTCCTAAAAATGTTATAAGTAAAAAGCATTCGTCAATTATAAGTATATTTCAACACTTTCCAACTCTCAAAGTGAATAACATTCAAGATTTAGATTCTGAATGGAGAGAACTACGAACTTTTGATTTCAAAAATCGTGACTTATCTGAAGCGACAGATATAGAGACATTCTGGAAAGTAATTTTAAATTCAAAAAGAATGGATGACTCGCCTTCCTTTCCATTATTACAAAAATTAATTTGGTCTGTTTTAACAGTACCTGTATCAACGGCTAACGTCGAGAGAATATTTTCCCAAGTCAATTTAAACAAAACATCGATTAGAAACAAACTAGATGTGGAAACATTAAACGGAATTTTATATACAAAAGATTATTTAAAAAGAAACCAGATCAATTGCCACAATATGCCATTTGATATTAATTTGCTTTCATATATTAAAAACGACATATACTCTAATTGATAGATTAAGTCATTTTCTACGTGAATATGTATACATAAATCGGTCGTTTTCTTTTTTTTTAATATATTGTTTATTTTTACAGTATGGAAACTAATTTAAACACGTAACAATCTAGCTAGTTTAGCTCTTTTATTTTTATATATGCATACATTAGTACATATGAAATCCATACATACGTTTATACATTTGTATCTGATAAGTATACGATTTAAATTATAAAAACTTGAAAATATACCAATATCATTTCATTTTCATGGGTTCATGGGAAGTGAAGATTTTTGGCTGTGAAGAAGATTTTGTTTTCATTAAAATCTTCAAATGAAGATTTTTTTTTGACAAAAATGAATATTTTTCGACCACTTCCTCTGGCAACACTGAAGACAGATCGTGTCAGCTGACTCGGGTTTACGTACCGGTAGGTTTACGTTCTTGACTAATTTCAGCTTAACTTGGTAAAAATATATCCATACTTTAGATTTTGGCGGTGCCATTGCTTTAAGCAATTATTTTTCATAAAAATGAAGCAATTCAGGTAGGTTCTGCAATTCACTTTCGAGAGTATTTCAATCAAACTCGCTTTGAATTCAAATTGGCAGGGGTTGAAATTCGCTCGGAAGTTAATTGCAGAACCTGCTCGATTATTTTCCATAGAAAAAATATGGCCGACAAGATATGGCTGTTGCTCAAATCGATTCGATAAAAGTACTTTTCTTTCGATGCCAAATAGGTATCGAAACAACGATTCGAGTAAAAGAAATTGTTGGTATCGAAACAAAGGTATCGAGTACATACTTATTAACTTGTATCGGAACTGTATCGGAACATCCCTAACTGTGACCGATTCCAACCATTGCTATTGGTCAACGAGGGAAATAAAATAAAAATAGTGAGGGTGGCTAGAAAATGCAAAGATTTTCTGATATGGCAAAAATAATTATTTGAATCAATCGCTGCTTAACGTGGTTACGAAGGACGGTGAGAATATAAGGCGAGAAAACTTTTCTTTCGATGCCAAATAGGTATCGAAACAACGATTCGAGTAAAAGAAATTGTTGGTATCGAAACAAAGGTATCGAGTACATACTTATTAACTTGTATCGGAACTGTATCGGAACATCCCTAACTGTGACCGATTCCAACCATTGCTATTGGTCAACGAGGGAAATAAAATAAAAATAGTGAGGGTGGCTAGAAAATGCAAAGATTTTCTGATATGGCAAAAATAATTATTTGAATCAATCGCTGCTTAACGTGGTTACGAAGGACGGTGAGAATATAAGGCGAGAAAACTTTTCTTTCGATGCCAAATAGGTATCGAAACAACGATTCGAGTAAAAGAAATTGTTGGTATCGAAACAAAGGTATCGAGTACATACTTATTAACTTGTATCGGAACTGTATCGGAACATCCCTAACTGTGACCGATTCCAACCATTGCTATTGGTCAACGAGGGAAATAAAATAAAAATAGTGAGGGTGGCTAGAAAATGCAAAGATTTTCTGATATGGCAAAAATAATTATTTGAATCAATCGCTGCTTAACGTGGTTACGAAGGACGGTGAGAATATAAGGCGAGAAAACCTAGAACCAAAAGGCAAAGGTGCATCGATATAGAAATTAAAAGTACAAGGTTTGTGGCTTTCATCCAAGTTATGTGTAGAAATGTACATGCATATGTACGAACTTGTTGCAATTGTTTAATTATTGGTTCACGTATGTATGCAGAGGTTAGCCGCAAAGAGCGTCACAATAGCCATGGAACCTCATTGCACATTTCATCCATGTGATGAAGCTGTGATTGCTACTAACGACGACGCTAGCGATTGTAAGCGATTTGCCGTTCGCTTGGGTTATTGGAAAGACGACTATATTGGATATTTTGTGCGCAATCAAGATCGAAAGGCACCTGAAATTAATCGCGGTTATTTTGCCCGAGTAAAAGGAGTTGAGATGTGTATAGAGAAGTTCCTCAAGGTAAGTGTCTAAAATCAGCTAGATTTTAATTTGAAAAGATACAGATATTAGTTGTGTTTTCGTATTCTCCAGCAAAAAATTACCAGTAACTTTCCAGTAACCAAATTTCGGAGAGTAAGCCAATATTTACTCCCAATGAGAGAAATATGCAAGAAAGCACGAAAACGCAAAACCAGCAAGAAGTTGCAAGTTTTATGAACAGCTGATTAATTTGGTATTTTCCGACGCAATTTTCTAAGAAAAATAGTATTTCCCATCTTAATATATATTTAAATAGGTTTATTTTGTCATTTGCAACTCTAAAAGCACCACAAAATTCTTTTGGTAGTGTGAATTGCATTCATTGCAGCATCATGCCATCAGCTGTTTTTCTTACTAGTAAAAATTTATCTAGTAAAAATCCAGTAAAACTTGCAAGTTTAGCTGTCATTTTTGCTCTCTCAATTCTCCCCTTTTGCTGGTTTCTTGCAAGTTTTTGCTTACGAAAACGCCTTCTACTAAAAACCAGTAAAATTAGTGCTGGATTTTACTGGATAGTGTGTACGCGAACAGAACTTTTTACATGCTTGGCCCGATTATAGCTGAAACAATACCGGCGTACAGCAAGCTTCCTCGAATTGGGCGAAGCTGTCGTTCACCGTTCGCCCAAGCGTCAGGGCTGCCAACCATACTTAGCAATGAAGTGCCATATTGAGCACAAAAAAGTGCCAAAATGTGCCAAATAGACAAAAAAAGGGTCAAAAAGGTGCCATTATTTTTAATTCTTCCCATTTAGCATTGATATTAGAAACACATTCTTAAAACAATAGTCCAATGCCGAAGTAAGATAAACCAGTTGTATACGCTATAAAAATTAGACAATTTTAGTTGAGAAAAATAAGTACACGCAAAGGATTTCACAAAAATGTATTTAAATATTACTATTTTGGAAAAGTGCCATTTTGGCACTTCGCGCCAAATTGAAAAATTAAGTGCCATTTGAAGTAAAATATGGCTCAAAATGGCACGGTTTGAGCCAAGTTTGCAGCCCTGCCCAGCGTTGCCGAAAGCTTTCTCTGAAAAATTGTGAATTTACCCATAAAAAAAGTTAAAATTTTATTTATCCCCCTATTATGAATTTTCATATGAAAGACGAAAGACGATAACGCTTGCAAGCGTGTCGTATAAATATAGATTTTGTATTATAGGCCCTTAATATCAGTTGCATTTGGCTATCGAAGATCGAAAGTGAAATTTGTATTATGCGCTATGCAAGCGTGTCGAAATTTTCGTTGAGTATCGAATTTTCTGTCAGAATTTAGCTTTCGTTGGTGTAGCGAAGTGTTAGAAAATTGTGAACAATTATGATTTTGCATTTGTTTTCTTACCTTTTGGCGGCTAGACACCAATTTGGAAAATTTTTTATTAATTTGATGCAGTTCTCCAGATGCTCCTGGCCAGTTTTCTAAGCTCTCATCCTCTGACGAATCGTTCAACCAGAACTCCGCTGTACTCATTTTTACCACGATTTTATAAACTCGCTTTCTTTTATATTTCGTTTTTGTTTGCACAAATTTGCATAAATATGTATAGGCACACTATTTATTTATTGCATCATGAACCACATTTCCTTCAACTTCAATTGTGTTTTATATAAATTCAAATTGATAAAACTCGCATAGAGGATACAGTAAGAAGGCAATTGACAGATGCTTCCAATCCTCTGGAGAAGAACTCGATAATGTAAGTAACTTAATAAGTTTTATTTGTTAATTATTAAAAACAATTCTTTAGATTCCAGAGAAACTTTCGACTTTTGTATGCTGTTACAACAACAACAACTTTCGAAAGAAGCTGTTAAATATGTTCTAACAGAAGTAGAGAAGGAGCCAGGGATCATACCAACAGAGTGTTGCAACGAGGCGTTATTGGATTACCCCAACCTAAGGTTTCTACTGTGTTTATATGTACGCTCATATTCATTCCCATGACTCAGGTTTTACCCGACCAAGGGCTGTTGTTTCGGCGACCTAACAGCGCATAGATCGGCGATACCCTTCAATAATTTTTCGTCCATGGAGCAACTCCTTGCAGCCGGTTTGCTCCGCATCCTTCTTCTCCGGGTGGGCGTTGAGCCCAACCCCGGACCAGAAACATATTTCTGGTGTGTTTGCCAGAATCGATTCCATCCGAACACCACTTCGGTTAGGTGCAACTCATGCAACGGATGGAGTCACCCAAGAACCTGCTCTGGGCTTGGGTCTCACGGAGAGTGGGTCACAAGCTATGTGGCTCCCTGCTGCACAAGCCAACGCAAAATGCTCCCAACACTCGAAGAGCCTACACGGCTCCTAGGAGCTCCCCTGGGCAGCAGCAAACCTCCCAACGGACTCCAGAGCAAGATTGAGGAGTATTGTTGTCTTTATGGGTCGGCATGGCATATTGATAGCTGCGGTCCAAAAACGAAGTTGCAGAGCAACTCAACTCTGTTAGGTTGCGCCGCCTACAATGTGCTCCGTAAAGATCGCGAGCGGATTAGCGTTCATCATACAACACACAGTGCAGTATCGGCTTATCGAAGAAGACATCGACCCGAGGGACACCACCCTAGAATGTCAGGGCATAGCTGTCCAGTCAGGCGATGTCGAGCTCGAAATATTTAACGTCCACGATTGAGATAAATAGAGATTGTGTCGATCGCGGTACCTCTAATCCAGAGGTGGGCATTTTTTGATTTGTAATTGGGCTTCAAAATGCTGCTTGCTGCGACGTCGACACATGTATACTATCATCGTCTTCGTGCGTCTTACGATAATTGACGATTGACTGATGCTTCGCTGGTATTTCGGCAAAGCAAATCAAATCAGTTGCTGTTGAGAGTGTTCGGATGGACAAAGTTTTCTTAGTGGTAAATAAGCATGAAAAATTGTGGTACATTCCAAAACAATGTGGTACATTCAAATAAATAAATTTATAAATATGTTATATGCACTTATGGTCAGCTGATTAAGTTAAGTGACATTTTGACCAGCTTTGGCTAATTACATTTTTTGTTTATTTATTGTTTATCTTTTTTTTTGCTGACGGTGCTAGGCATTTTCTTCCATATAAAGAAATTGCCAATCATTAAAAACCAACACGATTTTTAGCGCTTGAAATTTGCACTTTTAGCTACTAAATTTTAATGGGCTATAAAACTGCATACCTAAAACTTTTCTAGAAATTCTAAATAAAAAGCCACAGCGACAGAATAAGATGCCTTTTTTTTAGAAATGATCTATCATTTTCTGATAGAGAATGATTTTCTGATAGACATTGATAATTTTCGTGTTGATGTATATTACTTTCACCAACCCTAAATTTAATAAAGAACGCTGCTTTTAATTCTAAAAGCTTCTTCGATCACCCTCTTTCACCTTTTTAAAATGACTATGACACAGTTTGTTTTGTCTTTTTAAACAAGACATAACATTGCGACTCATAACGCGAAAGCAAATCACGCATTGCGCATACCAATCCATGTTTTCTATGCAAAAAAAATGTATTTCCCATTCCTCCCGAAACATTTTATGTGTGCATTATTCGAATCTCAGTATATCCAGTAAACAAACTTAGCTATTTTTTTCACCAAGTTTGGTCCCCATAAAGGACTAGTGTTGCAAGCAACGCTTTTTCGGCAATTAGGGTGTTGTGCAGCTATTTATTGTGGTGAAAATTATTTAAGCACTGGAGAGATTTATTCACATGGAATTGGAGATAGGGCTGATAGATTTATTTTAAATAAATTGTGAATCTGCGAAAATATCTTTTCAGCAGATGAATATACTTTTTAACCTTTCTCCCGAAAATTTACATACAGGCTCGAAAATATGTAAGTAACATTCAAATATCGTCGCTTGGATCGAAAATTGGCGGAAGCGTCATTTTGACAATTTGTGGTTTTTGGATATCTTCTTTAGTTTCCGAGTAATTGACTAAAATGTTTCCGGTTATTTGGTACAAATTGCGTTAGTATTGCTGTCGTACTAAACTAATCAAAATCTTTCAAATAGAGTTATCTGTTCTTCTTTAGTTTCCGACATATTCAGCTTTATCATGAGTTTCATTTTCTAGAACCGGGTCAATTTTTACTTTTCGTTTGCGTGTATTCACTACAGGTGGATGAAAAAACTGTTGGCGAAATTTGGTTCGGGCGAAACTCACGATTAGGCTGATTAGTAAAAAGTATCGTTAATTTATAAAAATTGTTATCACATTTGGGAGTATATCATTGAAACTGACTGCAAATTTTTTGACAAATTCGTATACGACAAAATTTTATTAAACTCATAAATGGTTGACACTAAACTAAAAAAATAAGAAAATTTAAGAATTTCATGAACTAGTACATAGCATTCTCCGACACTTTGGAGAAAATCTGTAGTCTAGTTCCTGAGAAATTGCATTCCAAACTTCAATTGTGAGTTACCGAAAGTAACTTGTGACAATCTTTTATCCAGGCGACGATATAATATTTACCTAAAATATGCGTCTAAATAGATTATAATTGTCATTATTTTCGCAGTTGGAGTATATGCCAGACGAGTAACAGGTATACAAGTATACCTAAATTAGCGCTTGAGCTTGTATATTTATCTCTCTCTAACTCATTAATTCTATATACGTCAGCACCAACGCCCGACAAAGTTATGTCCGTATTTAATAATGGCCCTATGACAAAATATTCATGAAATGTATTCGTAGATTTTTATTTACTTTCATTTCATATATTAGTATTGAGATGAATGATTTTTACTAAATACCAGGAATAAATATTTAATAAAAAACTATTTCATTTAAGCTTAACCAACTTTTAGTTGCTCGGAGCTAATTTTGGAACGCTTCATGAAATATTTTCATAGACAGTAAATGCAACCCTGGGTGCATCATTAACGAGCTGAAAAACCAAACAAATAAAAAAATTCCATCTGAACCAATATTCCCAAAAATTATAAAGCAAAACAAAAGCCATTTTTCCAATTTATGCACTGTTATTTTTATTATTGCAATACAATTTCGCAGCTCTTCAAACATTTTCCACATTATGCTTTTAGGGCTAGTAGTTTCCGACCCCATTTGCTCGTTTTTTTTTCAATTCTGAATTTAGGCTAGGCTTCATGGGAACTTACTGTGGGTGCAAACAGACCACATTTTGTAAACTGAATTGTGATATTTAATTTTATTTTATAATGAAAAATGAATTTAATGTGCAATTTTTTAAGTTTACTAGATGTAAGACAACTTTTAATTTTCTTTATATATTGCATGCTTTAGTTTTAATTCTGTTTAAGTTAAGTTGTAAAGGTGAAAATAGGCCTCCTGGGCAACCGAGCACATTAAAAAAAAACGGTAACGCGCGTAAAAGCATACCTCACAAGTGGTGTGGAAAATGCAAGAACAAATATAAATGGAATAATTTTCGAAATTATGAAATGGTTATTGGTATTTTCCATCTCAAAGGTGGTGATTAATTTGAACGTTATTTAAGCTGCCTTTACACGGTCGATTTTTGTCGTTTAACCAAAATCTACCCGTGTAAATTGCAATTCAACCGTAAAATGTAAGCGTTTTGGCTAGTCGATATCTTAAGTAAATTTTCCAGTCGACAGAAATCGACCCGTGAAAAGGCAACTTCAGGAATTTTTTAATTTTCTTTTTTTTTTTTTTTGGTGGGCGTCTTTTGAAGATGTGCCAAATTATATTGTCGACTTAAATACAAAACAACAATTTCTTTAAGCCATCTTGTGCAGCAATTTGTTGATCTTATCCTCACGGCTACCGAAATCACCAACCTCAACGTAGTGATTAGCCTTCTTGCGCCAGCCTCGGGTTGATGTGTTGAGCTTGAATAGCAACAGGAAGTTGGGGGCTTTCTTGAAGTGAAGTGAATCAACGCATTGAATTTCGTGCGCTTCGCGAAATTTGCGTTCGATCACAAAGCAGAGATTGGGACACGCTTGACCATTCCACGTTTGTACATCAATTCACAAACTGATTTAAGATTTGGATAACCCCATATAGGGGGTTCGGCATACGTAGCATATTAATGGTTGCCTTGCTCAATTTGATGAACACATCGTTTTAATGTGGCGAAGACAGAACTGTAAAACTACGCACTTTTTGTGCAACTTTGTTGATACCGCGGATGCGGATCACAAAAGCCAATTTGGATTTTTCAGGCCCGTCGAATTGGCCGCATTTCTTTGCCACACAGCGTTACTCCATCTCACGGCGTCCATCACGGAGTTTTCTTGTTTGATATTTCTCAGCATGCACCAAGTTTTCACATTTACGGAGTGCAATCACAGCAGAGCGCTTTAGTTTACGTTTGATCAGGGTAGCAATTTGCTGACCTGCTCTTGCTGAACTGCAGCTTCGGCTCGGGGACAGGAGGCAGCTTCCTGGAAGGTTGTCTGCCCTTTGCTTGCGGTTTCTTACCGGCCCATGATGGCAGTCATCTTAACTTGTTACTTAGCACGTTGAAAAGGCGAAAAAAAGTTCGCCAAATGTTTGGAGCACATCGTAAATGAGCCACTCGATTTATAACATTTCTATAAACAATTTAATTAAATACTTTTTATACATAGATATGCTGCAACCATGCACTTACTTTCCCAAATTCCATCCTGCTTATCGGCATAATTTTCCAAATATGCCTGCTACTTCATTACTAATTACTAAATTTTCCAACTGCGCCTTCTTTGTTGGCTCGACATATCCTAAAAAGACAAATTTACATTAAACAATAGAAATCGCAAAAATTAGCAAATAAAATACTCGCTTTGTTTTGTTTTGTTGTCAAATTTCTGAGAAATGTGAATTCACCACGATGCGATACAGAAAGAACAAGGACCAGGGATGTAATTTTAAGTAAACGTATTATTCAGGGGCAAGGCGCAGAGCGTTCGGGGCAGCAATATAAATTTGTATCAAATATTACATTAAACGGTGGTTCTAATACATTTTTTGATATTATTAACCAGAGTACATACATTATATGGTATTTCTTTCAAAAATTAATGTACTATATGAACTTTTTTTTCAAATATTTCTTAAGTTTCTTTCATGAGTGCTGAAAAGCAACCATGCGTGTAAGAAATTGTGTGCTACCTAAAATTTCTCATCTTTATCCCCATAAAGGACTTCACCACAGGTTTTTTACTGGATATACTGAGATTCGAATAGTTGCGCAGTGAAGTCTCAGCAGCAACTGATTTGATTTGCTTTCCCGAAGTGCTAGCAAAGCATCAGTCAATCGTCAATTATCGTAAGACGCACGAAGACAATCATATCATCCATATGTCGACCAGTGATCGGACTTAAAAAAAAATTTGTGTGGTAGAATCTGGAAAAAATGTGGTAGATTTCAAAAAAATGTAGTAGATCTTTGGTTTTGGATCAAACTTTGTACAAAAATTAAAAATATTTTGCAAGGTTTCACCAAAATTGCAAACATTTTAATTAGAATCTAAAAAAACTTAATTTTATTACAATAAAGTGCAAGATTGAAGTTGCTAAAAATTCCCTTGAGTTTTGGCAATTTTTTTCCTTGACCGTGTAGAGCAGTTCCTTCCATATCAAGATATTTTTTGAACATATTTTGCGGAGTGCTGCCAGCTTTTTTTTTTATCACATCGTGATGTAGCGGACAAATGTGGCACATTCCAGAAACCGCTACTTGGGATTTGACAATTCTCAAGTAAAAGTAAACAACGCTTTAGAAACTTTAGATGCACTGAAATTTTCTAATACTTTCACAAAAATCGCCGTTTTTTAACATTTTCGCTATTAATTCTTTTTTATAAATCATATATTTTGCAATTTAGCACAATAAAACCATGTTTCCTGTCGAAAAATTGAATATTAAGAAAATTTACTATTTTACGGTTTATTTTATCCTCCAATTCTGCCTGGTTGTTGTTGTTGTAGCAGCAGTGCTCAACCCCCCAGATTTGTCATGTATCGTCGTCTTCATCCTCCGACTCTGTAAGCCTGAGGCCGACAAAGCGGGCTGCGTCGATAGGCGCGGTCCAGAGCGCTTCTGGTGTCAGGGTCGTAGGGTTGGAGGTGCACGTGAAGAGGTGCTGGGTGTCGTGGGGACCTTGCCCACATGCAGGGCATGTGTTTGCCACTTGTGTGTTCAGCCGGGAGAGGTAGCAGTTAAGTCGGTGACACCACCCAGAACGGAGTTGTGCTAGGGTGCACCTGGTCTCTCTCGGCAGCTCTATTTCCTCTGAATCTATGGGCGGCGGTCGACCGCCCAAGACGATGTTGTCATTGCGCGTACTGAGGCTCGTTCTGACCGCATCGCTGTGTAGGCTGTTGAGCGCCGCTCTGTATGTTGCTGCGTCGAATGGATGGTCTACGTACGGCTCAATGTCTGCCTTCCAGTCGTGCAGGTGTCGTCTCACGTGTCGTGGGGGCGGTTCGTTACGAAGCAAGGCATTGTTGGGGTGATTCCCTCGGTGACAGCCTACGAGGTATTGCTTCGACAGCATGGTGTTGTGCTCTTTCACCGCCAGCATCTGGCTTTCTTCATGTAGGTGATGCTCGGACGACATGAGATGACAACCTGTAGCCGTACGTAGAGCTGCATTCTGGCAGGTTTGGAGGTTCCTCCATCGGGTGTCGCTTGTCCCCGCCGTCCACACTGGTGCCGCGTAGTTAGCCACTGACCGGCCGATTGCCTTGTAGGTCGCGAGCAGGGTTTCTTTATTGGCTCCCCAGGTGCTGCCGGCTAGCGATTTTAGGACTTTGTTCCTGGCTCGCAGTTTGTTGCATGTGGCTGTGGCGTGCGCGGAGAAGGAGAAGAGGCTATCGAACGTCACTCCTAGGATTTTAGGGTGGTTGGTCGTCGGTATTTTGGCGCCATCGACGAAGACGTCCAGTTCTAGCCCCACCTCCTTGGTCCAGGTTGTAAAAAGTGTGGCGCTGGATTTTGCGGCGGAGATTTGGAGGCTCCTTGCAGTGAAGAAATTGGAAAGATCGGTGAGATAGTCGGTTATTTGTTCGCAAAGTCTGTCTATGTTGGGGCCAGTTGCCATTATTGTGCAGTCATCGGCGTAGCTTACCAAGTTTACTCCTGCTGGCGGCGGAGGGAGTTTGGCCATGTAGAGATTAAACAGTGTCGGGGAGAGTACGCCGCCTTGGGGGACCCCCTGTTTAATTCTACGCGGCTTAGACTTGGCGTTTCGGAATTCGACCGATGACTGACGACCACACAGATAGCTGGTTATCCACCGTTTCGTCCGAGCTGGAAGCGACGAGTCCAGGATGTCTTGGCAGAGGGTCGCGTGGTTCACCGTGTCGAAAGCCTTCGACAGGTCCACAGCGACTAGGACCGTCCTATCACAGGGTCGACGTTGGTTCAGACCCTCGCTAATCTGTGTGGTAATGGTGTTTAATGCTGTTGTCGTGCTGTGCATTTTCCGGAATCCATGTTGGTGTTCGGCTAGCTTCAGATGCTTCGTCAGGCTGGGGAGGAGTAGTGCTTCCATGGTTTTTGCCACTGGGGATAGGAGGGAGATGGGTCTGTACGAGTCTCCTGCGTCCGCCTTCTTCCCTGGCTTAAGGAGGGGAATGATCCTACCCATTTTCCACATCTCGGGGATGATCAGGGTGGACAGTGACAAGTTGAAAGCGGCGGTCATATACTCGACTCCCGCAGGTCCTAGCTTTTTCAGCATCTGCATGGAAATTCCGTCTGGGCCTAACGCCTTCGATGACTTGGCGTGGTTGACAGCTGCCTGCGTCTCTTCGATGGTGAAGCACAGTGGTGTGTCTCGGGGGCGGAGTTTGTGTGCTTTCCGTAGCACGCTGCGGCGGGTTTTGTCTCTCTCTGGGTGTGCAATGAATTGCCGGCTGAAGAAGCGCGCGCACGACCGCGGATCCGACGTGGTGGTGGTGCCGAAGGTGAGAGCGACATTGTCTCTACGCTTCGTCGGATTGGAGAGGGACTTGACTGTGGACCACAGTTTGCTGGCTCCGCTTGAGAGGTTGCAGGATTTTAAATGCTCATTCCATTTGTTCCGCTTGTGTTCGTTGACCAGGTTTCTAATGTCCCTATTGAGATCTCTTATACGGGGATCCCCTGGATTAGCCTGGCGGATTCGATCACGCTCGTCTGCGAGTCCCGCCGCTTCAGTGGGGAATCCTGGGCGGATTTTGGCGATCCGGCCGGCTGGTATGAAGCGAGCGGCTGCTGCGTTGATGATCCTGCGGATATTGCGCTCTGCTACGCGCGCGCATGATGGTAGAGGAAGAGCATTGAATTTGCGATCTGTGAATTCCGTGAAACCGTCCCAGTTCGCCTTCCGTGTGTTCATGAATGTCCGGTTCTCGGATGTCATAAAATCTCTTGGCTGGTCTATGGCGACTACTATGGGCAGGTGGTCTGATGCGAGCGTGAGCACTGGTTGCCATCCAATGCAGTTTATCAGACCCCCGCTTGCTATAGTTATATCTGGCGAGCTATAGCAGTCACCCGCGACCCTGGTGGGGGCATCATCATTCACAGTGCAGAACGTGGAGTCGTCAATTTGCTCAGCGAGCATTGTACCCCGCTGGTCATTGCCCAGATTGGAGTGCCAGAGTTCGTGGTGCGCATTGAAGTCGCCTAGCACTACCCGGTTCACACCCTCTAATAGCGCACTTATGTTAGGGTGGTATCCAGCTGAGCAACTGGTGGCGGGTGGTATGTATACATTGACGATCTCCAGCTCCGTATCCCCCGACTTGATGGCCAAGCCTTGACATTCGATGAATGTATCGTTGGAGTCAGTTCGGGGGGTAATGAGCCGGTATTGAACCGCGTTATGCAATATGAAGGCAATGCCGCCTCCGGTGCCACGGGGGCGGTCTCTTCGGAGTACGTTGAACTCGTCCTGGCTCTGAAGGCTCGAGCCGGAGTGGAGTTTGGTCTCCTGGATCGCCGCGACTGAGATTTTATGCCTTCTCATGAAACCGACTATCTCAGCGATCTTACTTTGTAGTCCGTTGCAATTGAACTGCAACAGCTTGATGGATTGTGGCCTTATAATGTGGTATAATGGTTGTGCCTGAGGTGCCTGTAGGGCCTGACGTGCTGGTCCCCGACCGGGTGGGTTAGCCGCAGGTGTCGCGACCGGTGGTGGGATTGGTGCTTGCGTCAGCGTGTGTGTTGTTGGTGGAGTTGGCACGGGGTGTTGTGGTGCGGCTGGGCAACAGGCTGCAATGAAGCCAGTACTCCATTCTCAGTGGTGCGTTAGGCCTGAGCAGCGCTTCAGGTGGCACCAATTGTTGCATGCGTTGCACCTNGTGCGTTAGGCCTGAGCAGCGCTTTAGGTGGCACCAATTGTTGCATGCGTTGCACCTAACCGATGTTGTGTTGCGCCTTATCAGGTTGGTGCAAACGCTGCAGAACCATCTGTCCTGGGTGGATGTCCTGTGTTGCGTGCTTGTAGCTGGTCCACTGGTTGATGGTTGGGCGGGTGTTGGTTGTGTGGAGTTACAGGTTTGTTGGTTGTTGCAGCACGATGCAACAAAATTGTTACTCCACTCCCTGTGGTGCCGAAGTCCTGAGCATGCCTTTAGATGGCACCAAGCGTTGCAGCGGTTGCAGCGGACNGATACTCCACTCCCTGTGGTGCCGAAGACCTGAGCATGCCTTTAGATGGCACCAGGCGTTGCAGCGGACAGAGGTTGAGGAGTGGTGTATGTTGCGGTGGCAAACACTACAGATCCAGGGCCCGGGATTTTGTTCTATGCCGGCGCGGACCAGTAGTATACGGAGCAGACTTGCCGGTGGGTCATGCTCCCATGGCAAAAAATTTGGGGGGTTGCTGCTGTGGTGATTGTCCTTGGTCGGAGTGAGTTCTCCGAGTCAATCCGGTACGTAGAACCGACCATCTTGGGATTCTGTCTGGTGTTAGTGTTTAGTGTTGGACAATTTATGCTCTTAAAATTAAGAAAATTATATCGGTCAAAAATAAAACTACTCAAAAACGCGAATATGTGGTAGATTTCAGACCTTGTGTGGTAGATGCTCAAAAAAGTGGCAGATCTACCACAATGTGGTAAAAGTCCGACCACTGGTGTCGACGTCGCAGCAAGCAATGTTGTTTTCTGCTGTAGAAAATACCCATTCATTAATGCGCAAATGAACAAATAAAAAAAAAAGAAGTTTCAGAATCTGAAAGTTTTTTAGCTTACGGTGGTAGAAGTAGTAGAAATGTAATTTAGCAAAAAAAAGTGTTACCTATACCTACGGTGACCATCCGTTCTGTTTTTTGCAGGACCGTACTGTTATTTAAAGGTCTGTCCTGCGTAGTTTTTCAAAACAGAAAACCCCCAAAATGTACTGTATTTTTCCAAGTGTCCTGCCTTTGTCCCGCATTTTCTTCGATATTTTAAAATTAACTTTTCCTAATCGAAATAAAAGCAGTGTCGATAACTAATTGATAACTACATAAGGGTATGCTGGTTTTGAAGGTTCAACTAGTCAATGCGTTATAAATACTGTACAGTTATGGACAATAGATGACGAGAAATTGAAGACCATCGCTTAAGAAAAAAAATATTTTCCAAGCCAATTTTCTTTTCAAACAAGCGTTTTCGTAATTTTTTCGAAAAACGTGTTTTTGGTACATTTCGGACCTATTCGTCAATATCTCATGAAAAAATTATCCGATCAACATAAGCGACCTACAGTCCTCTTACAAAAATATATTACTTTGCCAATTTCGAAGAAAATTATTAGTGTTACAAGCGACCAAAATCGAAAAATTGAAATTACAATCATTTTCTTTTTACAGTAAATGAAAATCTGATGAGAAATTTAGATGTTACGGAACACAACCTGCACAAAAAATATATATTATTGCAAAGAGCCCATCAATACCTTTCGAACTGTTAGTCGTTTCATGAAACATTGAGGAATAATTGAAAAAGTACTAAAAATACGTTTTTCGAACAAATCTCGAAAACACTTCTTTGAAACCATGGGTATTTTTTTCGTGTTCAACGACCCAAAGTTTGCTTAAAAAATTTGCTTTACAGAGGTTCATATTTCGTGTAAAGTAATACTTAATATGCCTTATTATAATTTTGTAAATATTCATTACTAAAGGATTAATACCAATGAAGCAAATGTGATTTATGTTAAAAGTTTAAAATTGGATTAATAATTAAGAAATATACACTCTTGGTTATTTGAATAGCGCATCCTTTTAATGGGCCGTACGAATAAAAACTAAGCGATTGCCTTTTCTTAAAATTGTATACCTTTTACTCCAATTTTGTTTGAATAAATTGAGTATAAGGTCTGAAATTTCAAGAAAAAGCAATTGCTTATTTTTATTCATACAGCTCAATACTTAGTGGGTGCAGTTTTCCTTCTGTTTGTTTAATATTCATTAACTTTTTATAAAAATATAGCATATTCTACGTCTACATCCCATTTAAAAAATTTTTGAAAATTAAAAAAAAAAAATAATCATAGGGGCGACAATTTTTTTTTGTTGACGGTGCTGCGCATTTTCTTCCATATAAAAATTTTGTCAAGCATACTTTGTATGGTAGAAAATCAAAAAAAGGGTGCGCTATTCAAATGACGAAGAATGTATATATGTAGTATATTTTTATACTACGCAATTATATGTAGGTTAATTTTTTGAAAAATTGTCCTGCATTTTCGAAATATATTTATGGTCACCGTACCTATACCACAAATGTGGGAACATCCGAGCACTGGCTCTTCAGCAAAACTTTGCTGCTTCGCACACAAGCGCATGTGTATGTGATAGTGTGAGTGCCCACCTCTGCTCTAATCCGCTCTTTGTGATTTTGACAGAATCAGCTGTGTGCGTGACGTCTTCTTGGGTCGGTGTTATGCAGACAAACTTTTGTTTGCCAAATTAAATGGCGGCTGCTTAGTTTGCTCGGAGGCGGTTATGTCGAGTTTGGCACAGGGTTGCACGTTCATTATGGTTTTCATGGCTATTGCCAACACGAAATGAGAATTTCAGATGTACATAACGCGCACAATTAATATATATTTTTATGATACCGTATAGGCTATTAACTGTGCCCTAATCTTTGAAGCTTCTACAGCATAAATTCAGTTCTCTGGCTTTCGGTATCACGCCAATTTTTGTGTATAGCAACAATTGTCTAAAATTTTTGTATATGACAACACCGAATTTGCCGCAGTTTGAGCAAACAAATTAGTTTGCTGTGAGAGTCGCCAAACTCGCTCTCTCAGAGTTTGCTGCAACAACAATTGCACGCAGTTTACCAAACAAAATTTCTGCATAACACCGACCTTGGTGCAATTGTTCATTGTGAGCATACGAAAAAACCAAATAACAATTTTAATATTTGTGCGTTAATTTTTCTGCGTGGTTTTAAACAATTATTGGGACATTACAAAGCAAAATGAAGTATTCAGTGGTAAAGTGAAAACAAAAGGAAAGCGTGCGATATAAGTTGCCTACGGACGCAAACCTGGTGAAAAAGTGGAAGAATTTCTGCCGAGGAGGTGCATTAAACACCAAATCGAACTATGTGTGCATGAAGCACTTTACTAGTGAATATATTGAAAATACAGTTCGAAATGGGTAGCATAACGCCTTAGGTTTTGCAAAACCTGGTGCGGTGCTTACCATTTACGAAGAAAATCTGGGGGATTCCTAGCGTGCGGTAAGAGCTCAGCACAGGGAAAACAAAAGAATTGTCAGCAAGTTACTTGAGCAGAGTGAAATTGCCGTTGCCACTGTAGGTAACAATTTGCATTCATATAAATGTGGGAATGGCCTTCCCGTTTCTTCATCTTCTTGAACAAAACGCGGTTATTTAATTTAATAAATTAATATTACTACTGTTTATTTAACAAAACGCACATATTACAATTAAACAACTTAACACTAGCAGAACATTGTTCTGCGCTTGATGGCGGCTGACAATGCAATGCCCAGTTGTTGTTGTTGTAGCGGCTACAACAACCCCGCCCAGATCGGTTGGTATCTCAGTCGTTGTCGTCGAGTTCCACTAACGGCAGCCCCAAGAAGCGAGCAGCCGGTCGGTCCGTCCACAGGGACAGCGCCGTTAGGGTTGTGGGGTTTTCTGGGCATGCGAAGAGATGTTTCGAGTCGTGAGGGGTCCCTCCTCATGCTGGACATTTNAGTCGTTGTCGTCGAGTTCCACTAACGGCAGCCCCAAGAAGCGAGCAGCCGGTCGGTCCGTCCACAGGGACAGCGCCGTTAGGGTTGTGGGGTTTTCCGGGCATGCGAAGAGATGTTTCGAGTCGTGAGGGGTCTCTCCGCATGCCGGACATTCATTCGGCACATCCGCATTTAGCCTACTCAGGTAAGAGTTCAGCCTGCTGCAGTAGCCAGAGCGAAGTTGGGCTATTGTTGTTCTTGTCTCCCGAGGCAGATGGAGCTCCGTCGCGTCAATGTCCGGTGTTTGTGTGCCTAGAACGGCATTCACAGGTCTAGAGTCTACATAACTCGAGACTGAGGCCCTGTGAATGCCGTTCAGGGCCTGTCGGTATGCTGAGGGGTCCAGAGGCTGCTTAATGAACCTCTGGACTTCGTCCGTCAGTTCATATAGATGCCTCCTGACGTGTTTAGGCGAGGGCTCCTCTGCAAGCAGCTGTCTGTTTGGGTGGCCGCATCTGTGGATCTCAACCAGAAACTGCTTGCAGAGCATTATGTTATGCTCCCTAATTGGGAGCATTTTCGCCTCGTCATGGAGGGGGTGTTCGGGTGACATCAGGAGGCATCCGGTCGCTGTCCTGAGTGCGGTGTTTTGTGCTGTCTGTAGCTTCATCCACTGCGTCCTACTAGTCCCCGGCGACCACACTGGTGCTGCGTAATTTAAAACCGGCCGGCCTATTGCCTTGTGTGTTGCCAGCAACGTTTCTTTGTCTTTTCCCCAGGTACTGCCGGCTAGCGACTTGAGGACTTTGTTGCGGTTCTGTACTTTGTTGACAATAGTGGTTGCGCGCGCAAAGAAGGAGAGCAGGCTGTTGAATGTTACTCCGAGTATTTCGGCGGTAGCCTGACCTCCTTCGTCCAGGTGGTGAACAAGGTCGCAGAGGATTTCGTAGGGGAGAGGGCTAGACACTTTGCAGTGAAGAAGCGAGAAAGATCGGAGAGATACCCGTTTACTTTCGAACACAGGTCATCAATTCCATTCCCTGTTGTTGTTGTTGTTGTAGCAGCATACAAGTTCCCCATAGAGTTTTGGGGAGTGTTGCTGGAGTGACAGTCCTTGGCCAGATATAAATCTGGGTAGTTCCGGTTACGTAGACCCGACTGTCGTGGGAACGAATTCCATTCCCTCCCTCCCTCTGGTGGTTGAGGGAGCTTTGAAATATAAAAGTTAAACAGTAGCGGGGAAAGGACACCACCCTGAGGAACCCCCTGTTTTATTTTTCGCTGCTTACTCGTTTTGTCTCTAAACATTACCGACGAATGTCGACCACTCAGATAATTTGCCGACCACCGTTTGAGCCTCTGTGGGTGAGAGGAAGCCTCTACATCTTCTAGTAGCGTGGAATGGCAGACGGTGTCAAACGCCTTTGACAAGTCCAACGCTACTAGAATCGTTCTCTCACAGGGACGGTTACGGTTAAGGCCACGAGTTATCTGAGTGTTTATGGCGTTAAGTGCTGTTGTTGTACTGTGCACTTTACGGAAACCATGCTGATGCTTCGCTGGGGTCAGGTGGTTTGTGAAGTACGGGAGTAGCAAGGCCTCGAGTGTCTTCGCTACCGGGGAAAGGAGTGTAATCGGACGATACGAATCTCCTTTGTTGGCAGGTTTCCCCGGTTTGAGCAGTGGGACCACTCTCCCCACCTTCCAGATGTCTGGGATGATGAGAGTGGCCATTGACAAGTTGAGGACCTCCGTTAGGTACGCTACCCCCGCAGGACCCAAATTTTTCAGCATCAGCATGCATATTCCGTCGGGACCCATGGCTTTGGAGGCTTTCGCCTTCCCGATGGCCACCTGAACTTCACCGCAAGTGAAAGCAAGGGGGGCACAATTTGTTGGCAGTTTGTGCAGCCTTCTGGTCACTTGACGCTTGGTTTTGTCCACCGGAGGATGCAGTATGAACTGCCGCGGACTATAGCTCGCGCATCGCTCCGGGTCCGACGAGGCATGGTCGCCGAAGGAAATTTCGACTCTGTCGTCGTGCTTCGTCGGATTGGACAGTGACCTCACGGTTGACCAAAGCTTACTCACACCAGAGGTGAAGTTGCAGGCCTTCATATGTTCTTCCCACTTCTTCCGCTTATGTACGTTCACTAGTTGCCGAATCTCCGATTTGAGATCCCTGATACGGGGATCACCGGGATCGGCCTGACGAAGGCTGTCACGATCACCGGCTAGGACAGCCGCTTCAGCAGGGAAATTTGGACGTGGGTCAGTGATGCATCCTGCCGGTACGAGGCGGGTTGCAGCAGCAGTGACAGCCATGCGGAACTTACGTTCACCAAGGTGGACGTCGGTTGGTGTGGGGAGAGCAGCGAGGGTGTTTTCAGTAAATTCCGCGAAGCCTTTCCAATCAGCTTTGGAGAAGTTGATATATGTTCGGTGCTCCACGGAAGCAAAGTCGGTTGGTTTATCGATCGAGATGACTATGGGCAGATGGTCTGATGCCAAAGTCAGCATAGGTCGCCATGATATGCTGTTTATCAGACCAGCGCTGACTATTGTTAAGTCTGGCGAGCTGCAACAGCTGCCCATAATCCTGGTGGGTGCGTCGTCGTTCATTGTGCAGAACGTCGAATCGTCTATCTGCTCAGCCAAATAGGTTCCCCTACGATCGTTTGACAGGCTTAAGTGCCAAAGATCGTGGTGCGCATTAAGGTCACCTACTACCATTCGGTTTTCACCTCTGAGGAGCGCACCTATATCAGGGTGATATACGGCCGGGCAGCAGGTGACAGGGGGTATGTAAACGTTGAATATTTCGAGCTCAACATCGCCTGACCGGATAGCAATGCCCTGACATTCTAGGGTGGTATCCCTGCGGTCGATGTCTGCTTCGATAAGACGATACTGCACGGTGTGGTGCGTGATGAACGCTAAGCCACCACCATTATCTCGCTCGCGATCTCGACGGTGCACGTTGTACCCGGCACAATTCAGCAATGTTGAATCGCTGTGCAGCTTCGTCTCTTGGATCGCAGCTATCAGTATACCATGCCTTCCCATAAAGACGGTTATCTCCTCGGTCTTGCTCTGAAGCCCGTTGCAGTGAAATTGAAGGAGCTTCATGTGGTTCGGGAGACGTGTGGTAATGCGGGGTGTGAGTGATGTGTGTGGCAGTGACGCCATTGGCTGTGTGCGCTGCTGAGGTGGTTGCCGCCCTGTGGTGATGGTGGGTGGCGTCGTAGTTGAAGTTTGCGACCATGCTGCGCAACACGGGCCCTCGAAGTTCCTCGTTCAATCTCGCGTGGTGCGCAGACCTGAACATGCCCTATAGTGGCAGCAGCCAAGGCAGGTGTTGCACTTGACTGATGTCACATTACGGAATATCCTGGTCTGACATACTGTGCAGATTGTAGGAGGAACCAAGAGTTGTTGGCGGCGGCGTGTGGGTGGTAGTGCAGTTGTGTGTGTTCTGTGGTCTGTCGCGGTTGTGGTGTGGTCTATTGTTTTGTTATGTTGTTGTGCTGTGGTGTTTGAGTGGAACTGCTCAGGTGGACTGGGGTTAGCCCTGGAGGCTGCTCTGTTTGAGCAGCAGGGGGTCACATACGATGTGGTCCTATGGACGAACAACTTCTGAGACACTTCGCCGACCTAAGCGGGGTTAGATCGCCGAAACAACAGCCCTTGGTCGGGTAAAACCCGAGTCATTCCGGTACGTAGAACCGGCTGTCATGGGAATGGCAATGCCCAGTCTGATCTGTTCGTGTAGTTCTCTTCCCTATCGCCTTTCGTTAAATAGTTAGATAAGTTAGATTCCTCTATTCGTTATGTAGGGCTGCATTTCTATGTTACTAACTCTGAATGGCCAATTAGTCCTAGCATCGTTAGTACTGTCCGTAAACTAATCCCACATTCGGCCATCCTGCGTTTCATTCTGCCTCGAATGAGAAATACTACTCTTATTTTAATTTTGCATATTTTGTGAACTTCTCTATTTCAGCCCTTCTCACTCTTCATCATTTGCTTAATGGCGTTTCTGATCCTTTATCTAGCTTTCAACAAAACCTAATTTCTTTTTAAAATCAATCATCTAAAAACTTCTTGCTCTTCAATCGATATTGGCTTCATCCTTGTATGGAATTACCAATCTCTTTATACTCTTCACTTGTACTAGGTCTCAAACAGTCATAAAAATGTATCACTCTCTGCTTCTTGTCAACTGCATCCAGTCTCTACTGTAGCTCAAGAGAATCAGCTTCTAACTTTAGTGCCTCCTCTATGCCTACCACCAGACATAAAACTTCAATTATGGCTCCCTAGTAGCAACAGAATGCACGCTCACACTCTCGTTGTCCACTTTTACCATAGTCCGCAACATCTCACCGTGCCTACGCAGCCTATTAGTTACACCGGACGCACGCTCACGTCCTCGAGGACATTACTGCTAACGCCTTCCACACATCGATGTGTTCACACGACCCTCTCGTCGCCTCACCACTCTCTATAGGGTTCTCACGCCATTTGCGTTTGACATTGAATCTACAGATTCCTCAACGTGCTTTACTGCACCAACTTACGAGATTATTTCCCCGGCCCTCCAGCCGCAACTCACTGCTGCACCTAGTGATAGAACTTTTTAGAAAAGTATCGATACTAGTACTCATTTATAATACTTCAAAAAATAATCGATGCCAGTACTCATATTTGGAAAAAAGTATCGATAATACTCGTACTTGCAAGTATTTTTAGGGCAAACGCGAAAAGTTAACAAAAATCAGATTGCTTTGTTTACATATACATATTTATGACCTCTTTCTTTTTGTAAATTGAGTAGACATTGCTTTTAATAGCTGAAGTCTGATCTAACAAGCATTTCTAACGGAGTTTTTGAAAAGAACTTGCAATAAGTTAAAAAGCGTAAAACAAAAGTTTATAGCAAAAGGCTTATTTGAAGCTTTAAAAAGCAACTAAAGCCATTGCCTAAAAGAAAGAAAGCTCCATTTCACAAAAATTTTCCTCGAAAGCGGGCTGGATTTCAAATTTAAAACCCAGGTAGAATACATTGGAAAACGAAGGCTCCGTTATTCTGGAGAGCTGCCAAGTTATCGAGCCGAAGACCACCCTCCTAACCCATTCCTTACACCGGCACACAAAAATTGGTGTGTGCTTTTAACCAGACCCACTTGCCGCCACATATTTCGACCCACTGAATCCGAATCCGAGGTCCGTTTGACCCGTCCTTGCCATTTTTTGCAATTAAATCCAAATTTAGGAGGTGNAGTTATCGAGCCGAAGACCACCCTCCTAACCCATTCCTTACACCGGCACACAAAAATTGGTGTGTGCTTTTAACCAGACCCACTTGCCGCCACATATTTCGACCCACTGAATCCGAATCCGAGGTCCGTTTGACCCGTCCTTGCCATTTTTTGCAATTAAATCCAAATTTAGGAGGTGTACTAGTCAAATGGACCTCAATACATGTCGATATGTGGGTCTGGTTAAAAGCAAAGACCACTTTTTTTGTGTGGGCAAGGTATGGCAAGAGATCCGTTTTCCAATTATTTAAGAAGTTTTAACCGAGCCAAATGTTCACATGACTGCTACCTCTTCTTCTGTGTTGTATAAAAATTTCATAGCGATTACCAGTAGCTCACCAGAACAAAATATATATTAATTTTTCGGTTTTTTGAGTTATGACAGTATTGAAGTAAATGAACGTTATGCCCATATGTTATGTAATTGAAAAAAAAATTACCTAAACAAGTTTTTAAAACGTCGATACTTTTTGGTATTCGCGATATTTACTCAGTACTTGTCACAGAGTATCGAGTCCTCGATACTACTCAGTACTCATGAAAAGTATCGATATTCTGTACTCGGTACTCGTATCGTTCTATCACTAGCTGTACCTCTACTGATCTCTTTCCGTTGCTACACTGACTGCACAACCTTAACAATCTTTGTTGGCAATTATCAAGCCAGTACCGTTCAAATCTTTGCATATTTCGAACAATGATGCTTTTTAACCTCATCTCTCATAAATACTCACTCTACTTTGTATAAAATAATTCTCAACTCAAAGTCAACTTACTTGGCCAAAAAATGTTTAATGACATTTGTTACACCTTCCTTAATTTAACACTAAACATTTATCACTGCAACTCACAAAGTCTTCTAATTAGTCACGGTCTAACAAGAATTCTCAAGGTCCACTTTTTAAAATTCAGTGCCAATTACACTCTTACTTTAAATAATTTACATAACAAGCTCGAATGATATCAATAATTGACAATTATGTTAAATTTAAAATAATTTAATTGGACCGCTGATTTAACATTATACTTTTCTCTTTAAAAAACCTTTTCGTACCGCATACCAACATATATATTTTAATTAAACTTTCTATATTTTGCTTTTAAAATTACTGAAACTATTCACCTGTGCATAGAACAAAGGTTAAAGCAAATGCATAAAAATTGTGAAAGCTAACACTCTAATGGAATTTCATTTTTACTTATTCTGCAATCAGCGTGTCACTCTAGTGTTGCTTGCTGCCTCCCACGCCGCCGTCCTTTGGTTTTTAGTCTTCCTTCTTTTTATAAAAATGTACTGTACAAGGCTTTATGTTTGTCAAGCCCAGTGGTGCCGCTAGACGTACCGTTTCGCTGCTTTGAGGTACCGCTTCGCTGCTCTAAATCAGCGCCGCTGCTTTAACTAGCGCGCCGATGCTCGCCCTCCGCTGCCCTGACTTCGCTGCTGTGAACTACCGCAATTTCGGTTGATGCCGACGGCGTCGTCACTTAGCGGTTTACTGTACCGCAAGCACAAATTCTTGCCCACCTCGGCAAAGCGGTAAAAGACACGTCTTTATGGCCACACAATACACTTTACTTACGTGCGTATGTGCCATTGTCGTTTCCTCGCTGGCTAGCGTGCTGAAAATTTGATGATTTTCCACGCTTGCAAATCGGCTACTTTACCCTGCTGAAATTGTGGCTGCTTTTAAATTTTTTATGCGCACGCTGCTTTTCGCAAAAATGTCTGCTAAGCACGTTGCTTCTCCCCGTTGAAAAACTGCTACTGTACGCATGCTTGTTTTTTCACGCCAACTTTAGAGCACCGTAATGTCAGCTGCCTCTGGCCAACCCGACTTTGCTGTCGCCGCCTAGCTGTTTTGCACACGCTTTTTCACAAAATTTTAATTTACACACAATTCCTAGAGTGGATTCGTATCTCACTCTGACACCAATTGTAGGAATGGCCTTCCCGTTTCTTCATCTTCTTGAACAAAACGCGGTTATTTAATTTAATAACTTAATATTAATAGATTGGCGCTTACACATATGTTAATATTACATACTGTTTATTTAACCAAACGCACATATTACAATTAAACAACTTAACACTAGCAGAACATTGTTCTGCGCTTGATGGCGGCTGACAATGCAATGCCCAGTCTGATCTGTTCGTGTAGTTCTCTTCTCTATCGCCTTTCGTTAAATAGTTCGATAAGTTAGATTCCTCTATTTCCATGTTACTAACTCTGNGAGGTACCGCTTCGCTGCTCTAAATCAGCGCCGCTGCTTTAACTAGCGCGCCGATGCTCGCCCTCCGCTGCCCTGACTTCGCTGCTGTGAACTACCGCAATTTCGGTTGATGCCGACGGCGTCGTCACTTAGCGGTTTACTGTACCGCAAGCACAAATTCTTGCCCACCTCGGCAAAGCGGTAAAAGACACGTCTTTATGGCCACACAATACACTTTACTTACGTGCGTATGTGCCATTGTCGTTTCCTCGCTGGCTAGCGTGCTGAAAATTTGATGATTTTCCACGCTTGCAAATCGGCTACTTTACCCTGCTGAAATTGTGGCTGCTTTTAAATTTTTTATGCGCACGCTGCTTTTCGCAAAAATGTCTGCTAAGCACGTTGCTTCTCCCCGTTGAAAAACTGCTACTGTACGCATGCTTGTTTTTTCACGCCAACTTTAGAGCACCGTAATGTCAGCTGCCTCTGGCCAACCCGACTTTGCTGTCGCCGCCTAGCTGTTTTGCACACGCTTTTTCACAAAATTTTAATTTACACACAATTCCTAGAGTGGATTCGTATCTCACTCTGACACCAATTGTAGGAATGGCCTTCCCGTTTCTTCATCTTCTTGAACAAAACGCGGTTATTTAATTTAATAACTTAATATTAATAGATTGGCGCTTACACATATGTTAATATTACATACTGTTTATTTAACCAAACGCACATATTACAATTAAACAACTTAACACTAGCAGAACATTGTTCTGCGCTTGATGGCGGCTGACAATGCAATGCCCAGTCTGATCTGTTCGTGTAGTTCTCTTCTCTATCGCCTTTCGTTAAATAGTTCGATAAGTTAGATTCCTCTATTTCCATGTTACTAACTCTGAATGGCCAATCAGTCCTAGCATCGTAAGTACTGTCCGTAAACTAATCCCACATAAAGTTATATAAAGCTATGGAGTCAACAGCTGTGGAGTTACCGTCCACAAATATATGCATGGCTTTTTACAAAGGCGAGTCCAAAAATTCACTTTGCTACATTCCTTTTGGTCTACATGAAATTGCAAACACTGTTAATACATCCATTTTTCCATGTGCTAAAAATCGTGCTTACCGAAAGGGCTACATGTCCAAAATTATTGCTACGTGTTCCTAATTAATCAATCTTTGTATATTTATTGATTCCTGCAAAATTGGGCCATGTAATATTAAAACTAAGAAATTAGTCTGCATTGTTTTTATATTTTTCTATGCGTTTTGGCATTTCTCTCGCAATTGCACCAAGATGACGTCGCGCAAAAATTACGCTCAAAAATCCTCTCTCATCGGCGCAATCTTGTATTCTATCATTCTTGTTTAACGTCTGTATACCCCCTGTCACCTGCTGCCCGGCAGGATATCACCCTGACATAGGTGCGCTACTCAGAGGTGAAAACCGAATGGTAGTAGGTGACTTCAACGCGCACCACGATCTCTGGCTGAAGCCTGGCCAATGATCGTAGGGGAAATCTCTTGGCTGAGCAGATAGACGATTCGACATTCTGCACCATGAACGACGACGCTCCCACCAGGATTGCGGGTAGCTGCAGCAGCTCGCCAGACCTTACAATTGCTAGCGCGGGTCTGATCAATAGCATATCATGGCGACCTATGCTAACACTAGCATCAGACCACCGAACCTACACCAACTTTAACAAAGCTTATTGGACGGCTTCGCAGAAGTTACCGAGAGCAGCTTCGCCGCCCTTTCCACACCCACAAACGTATATGCTGGCGAACGCCAGTTCCGCAGGGTAGTCACTGCCGCAGCGGCTCGCTTCATACCGTCCGGACGTATCGCGGAAGTCCGCCCAAATTTCCCGGCCGAAGCAGCTGTACTAGAAAATGAGCGTGACCACCTATGCCAGGTCGATCCCGGAGCCCTCGCCTGAGGGACCTTAATTTGGAGATTCGGCAACTAGTAAATCAGCCCAAACGGAAAAAGTGGGAGGAGCACTTGGAGGCCTGTAACTTCACATCTGGTGTGAGTAAGCTCTGGTCAACCGTGGGGTCCTTGTCTAACCCAACGAAGCGTGATGACAGAGTGGAAATCTCATTCGAAGGTGGCACTTCGTCGGACCCGAAGAAATGCGCAACCTACTTCAGTAGGCAATTCACACTGCATCCTTCTGTAGATAGGGCCAAACGTCGAGTGACTAGGAGGCTGCACAAGCTGCCAAAAAACAATGCACCACTTGTTTTCACCAGCTGTGAAGTGAAAGGGGCGAAAGCCTCCAAAGCCATTGGACCCGACGGAGTCTGTATGTTGGTGCTGAAACATTTGGGGCCTACGGAAGTATATTACCTAACGGAGGTCCTCAACCTGTCAATGGCCACTCTCATCATTCCTGATGTGTGGAAATCAGGGAGAGTGGTCCCACTGCTGAAACCGGGGAAGCCCGCCAACAAAGGAGACTTATCGCCCGATAACGCTCCTTTCCCCGGTCGCGAAGACACTAGAGGCCCTGCTACTCCCATACTTCACGTGCCACCTGACCCCAACGAAGCACCAGCACGGATTCCGTAAAGTGCACAGAACAACAACAGCGCTTAACGCCATAAATACCCAAATAACTCGTTGCCTAAATCGAAACCGCCCCTGTGAGAAAACGGGTTTGTAGGGTAATTTACCTATATGTTTTTATACTTGTTTAAATTCTTTATGTTCAGTTTATGGTTCAATGAATTTGTTTGTCATCAAAAAGAAAATTTTTGATTATTCAATAAATAAACTTTCTACAAAACAAACAAGAAGGAATCTGCCGAGAGGTCAATACTGCTGCGCGACATCGGGCACGACTCTGACGGGCGAGTAGACAATCATGAGAGTCTCACTAAGCACAGACGTGACATCATGCAGTCTGCTATGCAATTGAAGAGGCAAAAACAATTAATGTCTGTATTCTCAATTCGCGGCGATGTCTATGTACGAGTTCGTCCCAACAGCAATGCAGTGCAAGTATCCAGCACTGAAGTTCTTCGTCGGATTGCAGCGACTGTTTCGTGAGCGTTAATTTGTGTCAGCCAATATATATGATATGTTTCTTATGTTTTTAATATTAGTAATTAAGTATATTAAGTATGTTTATATTTTTTTTATCTCTCCAATTCCTCTCTTTCTGGTGACTCTTCTTACATAAGTGACATAAAATCTGCCTACAACCATGTAGTCTATTTGTGGTATATTGGAGTACTTACAAAAGTGCTCCTCTGTCATGCTGTAGCGGACCAACTCGTGTCTCTGCGCCAGCTTATTGTTTGTTACCCGATAACTGCTCGTGTTTTAACGAAATGTGATTGAAGTTGAGCATTTGAAAGCACATTTGCATGTCTGGCTGTAGCTGAACGTGTAGAGATGCTCGCTGTTAGTTGTGAGCTCCCAGCATGTTCGGGTTCAAATGCCGTCAGAGGCAATATGTAATTTTTAATTTTTGTCTTGGGTTTTATTAATTTCGAAAAAGCATATGAGAAGTGAAGAACAAAAGCGTGTACAAACGAAAAAATATAACAACAATGCCATTGTTAATATGTTGGAGTAGTTTTGTGCTACTCTGATGTAATGCAGGGATGGAGTATATGGTCCTGCCCTAGGACATCGCAATGTTAATTGGACCATATTTTTTATATGAATTGTGGTTAATTTTGGAGTACTCCTTGGTCCTTCGGGAGTACTCTTTACATGCATGCATGGAGTAGTCGCGATTTTTGCAGGGAATTGACGATTGACTGATGCTTCGCTGGTATTTCGGCAGTGTTGCCAACTTTTGATTTTCAAAAAGCACCAAAAACTTGGAAAAAAGCGTTTTACCACACAAAAAGCACCAAATTGTTTTGAATCAATGGATGCTTTTTTCATAACAGTTTGTATGTATTTAACAAAAACAAAAAAGAATGCGTACATAAATCCTTAAACAAACCTTTTCGCTCATAACGATTGAAAAGCTATACATGCTATAATGACTCATGCTTACGACGTAATACCGAAGTACTGCACATTAAAACTGATATATCTCAATAAAGAAAAATCTAATCCCAACAAACGAAAATCATGCCCTAAGTAGAAATGAGCAAAAAAATTGATGTTTTCGTTATATAACCTCAAATATCGCCAAAAACCGTGAGTTTGGCACTTTGAGGTTGGATATCTCAAAATTCTAGTGCTAGAGCAATTGTGCGGCCAGATTTGGCACCAAGAAACGATGTGTTTTACCCAGGTGGTACAAAAATAAAAATTTTTACAAATAATTAGAAAAGAAGAAAAGAAATACTTAACTTACTCGCATATCTACTAGCATTTTCAAGGCTAGAAATTAGAATAGAATTGAACAAGGTGGGTTTGCAAGTTCAGCTTTTTATCAATCATGGTTGTATTTAAGTGCATTTAAATTTGTAGATTTGTGTAAATTCAGTGCTGCTACAGCTTTAAATATTTAAAAATTATTTCAGATCTTAACTATATCGGTGTAATTTTAGTTCAGAAAAAAAGCACTAAAGAAGGCACTATGCACTAAATAATTTTTTTAGGCGTTTTAATTTTCAAAAAGCACTAAATCTAGTGCTTAAAGCACCAAGTTGGCAGCTATGTATTTCGGCAAAGCAAATCAAATCAGTTGCTGTTGAGAGTGTTCGGACGAAAAGTTTTCTAGTGGTAAATAAGCATGAAAAATTGTGGTACATTCCAAATCAATGTGGTAGATTCAAATAAATAAATCTATAAATATGTTATATGCACTTATAGTCAGCTGATTAAGTTAAGAGACATTTTGACCAATTTGGCTATTTATATTTTTTGTTTATTTAATGTTTATCTTTTTTTTTGTGCTGACGGTACTAGGCATTTTCTTCCATATAAAAAAAAATTGCCAATCATTAAAAATCAAGGCGATTTCTTAGCGCTTGAAATTTGAACTTTGAGCTACTAAATTCTAATGGGCTATAAAACTGCATACCTAAAACTTTTCTAGAAATTCTAAATAAAAAGCCAAATCGACAGGAAAAGATGCTTTTAGAAATGATCTATCATTTTCTGATAGATATTGATAATTTTCGTGTTGATATATATTACTTTCACCAACCATAAATTTAATATAGAACGCTGCTTTAAATTCTAGCAGCTTCAGTGCTCGATCACACTCTTTCCCCTTTTCAAAATCTATGACACAGTTTGTAATGTCTTTTTAAACAAGACATAACAATGCGACTGATAACGCGATAGCAGGTCACGCATTGCGCACACCCATCCATGTTTTCTATACAAAAAAATGTATTTCCCATTCTTCCCGAAACATTTTATGTGTGTATTATTCGAATAGTTGTGCAGTAGAGCTGGGATACTATAGTATCGCTAGTAGAAAACTGTCGCCACTATCGATAGTTTTTGAAAACTATAGTATCGATGTTTTCTACTATCGTTTCGAAAACTATCGAGTGGCGGTGCTATCGATAGTATCCCAGCTCTATTGTGCAGTGAAGTCTCAGCAGCAACTGATTTGATCTGCTTTGCCGACGTGCTAGCAAAGCATCAGTCAATCGTCGATTATCGTAAGACGCACGAATACGATCATATCATACATGTGTCGACGTCGCAGCAGCAATGTTGTGTTTTGTTGTAGAAAATGCCCTTTCATTAAAGCGCAAACAAACAAATTAAAAATAAATAATATAAAAAAAACTTTTTAATATACAACGCTTTTATAAATGGACTAAAAAGTAGAAAATAATACTTCTCAGTCCCATAGAATTTGTTTTGATAACTTTTGATTTTGAAATTTTAGCAAAAGTCATTATAAACAATTCACGCCATTTCTTTAAATAAAACTAATTGGTGCTCGTTTGTATGTACATACATATGTAAATGCATGTGTGTGCACCTTTCTATTAATATCGTTGAATTATTTTAATATCTATTGCAAACTTTTATTCAGACGGGACTAAAAAGTAGAAAATAAATAATATAAAAAAAAACTTTTTAATATACAACGCT
>NW_016157632.1:118982-140461 GCF_001687245.7 Rhagoletis zephyria | reverse complement strand
CGTCTATTTCCGGTGTAGCAAACGTAGTACATAGGGCGACATCTAGATGTCATCTACCTCGCCCTATTCACTATGCTTTTTTATAGGAGCTTTTCAAAGCTTTGCTTTATGGTGTCGAACACACAACATTGAAAGTTTCTGGAACACAACATTGCAAGTTGATAAAAGCGTTGTAAAAAATAAGTTTCAAGATCTGAAAGTTTTTTAGCTGACGGTGGTAGAAGTAGTAGAAATGTAAAGTGTTATCTATTGCACAAATGTGGTTAAGTCCGAGCACTGGCTGTTAAGTAAAACTTCGCTGCTTCGCACACAAGCGCATGTGTGTGATAGTGTGAGTGCCCACCTCTGGTTTAGAGTGTATATATATTTTTATATGTGCATATATGTCTATGTGTGTGTATATATCGCTTCCCTGCAAAAAATGGGGCTAATCCAGTATTACTCCGGGAGCAATCGCAACGGAGCATGCGACTAATAACACTTTTGATCTTTTTATATGGAATGAACTGATCTCTTTTGTTCGAGCATGTCCCATCAAGAGACTAATTGTTCACCTTTATACCCGAACGGGTATAAAAAGCGACTAGTCACTTTTAAAAAATAAAAATAAAAATTTGCGCCAGCTGAGATTCGAACCGGGGTGCTCAGTTTTGTTAGGCGAATACTCTCTCTGTGTGCCAACGCCGCACATGAAATTTCATTGACTAAGTGCGTACATATCATTAAATCGTTAATAGTACCCGTTAGAGATGAGTTGGGGACTAATTGATCTCCAATTATACCCATAAGGGATGAGTTTAGACTAATTGACCTCCATTAGTACCCTTATGAGAGTAGTTGGGACTAATTAATGCCCAATTGTACCCGATTGAGAGTAATCTCGGAATACTCTCTTTAGAGATTAGTCGCACAATTTTTTGCAGGGTTTGTGCTATCTCACTTGTGCACCTTTGCTGCCGTGAAGTTAAAACTTTTATTTTAACTTAGAGAAACACCAGAGAACGTTAAATACAGAGAAGCTGCAACTCGCTACTCGCTGGAATTTTGTAATAGATCAGAAATGCTCTAGAAGTTCACCACCTTAAATTTTTAACATAGATTGCTCTAGAACAGAGGTGGGCACTACCACATACAAGCGTTCGCTAGAAGTGAGAATGGGTTAGTGTGCCTAATTCATTTTGCATGCTGCCGCGATTTCATCGTTACGCTGTTGCTTGTATACGTACACGCGATGTTTACGCTCTTTGAGCGTGTTCTCGTTCTCTGCCCATGCCTGCTCTAGAAGTTCACCGCTTTCTAACGGCGTGAGCGCAGAGCGGCACCAAATTGGCAGAATTTGAATAAATTCGCAATTGTGAAATGTTATTTATTTTTGTGAACGTCTATATCTATCAAGAAAATGACTTTTGATAGTTATTTTAATGCCCTTTTAATTGACTTTAATCGAAAACCCTTTTTTATTTATTAGACAAAATGCTCTGGATACATTTTAGGAAACCATTATTTTCATCAAAATTGCCGATAATTATTAATAAATATAAATTTACGAAGATATTGTAAACCATATTTTGGTCAACAATCAGTTAAGTCTTCATAAAAAAAAATATAAAAACGCTAAAAGCCAAGCGCATAAAAATGTTTGTAAATACATATGCATACCTATGGAGATGCATTTATATGTATGTACATATGCAAATAAACAAATTCTGCACGAGGTTAAAATTTTTTCGTTATTTTTATACCTTTCATGAGCATGAAATGGTATTATAACTTTGGTCCGATGTTTGTAAGTACCAGAACAAAAAGAGATAGACCCATGAAAATGTATACTTATATGATCAGAACGTCGAGCTGAGTTGATTTAGCCATGTCCGTCTGTCCGTCTGTCCGTCTGTCCGTCTGTCCGTCTGTCCGTCTGTCTGTCTGTTTGTATGCAATCTAGTCTCTCAGTTTTCGAGATATCCGGATCAAATTTGGTAGGTGGGTGTATTTTTATAATGTATTAATCATTTGTCGGAACCGGAAGAATCGGACCACTATAACATATAGCTCCCATACAACTGATTGTTCAGATATGAGATTTTTCGTTATAACTCATCCATTTATGTAGCTAGGACCATGAAATTTCGCGCTGTTTTCACTCATTATCAACAGAAGACTTACAGTGAAAATAACAAAGATCGGGTCACTATAACCTGCAGCCCCCATACAACTGATTGTTCAGATATGAGGTCTTTTATCATAACTCCTCCATTTATGCAGCTAGGAACATGAAATTTCGCACCATTTTCACTCATTATTAACAGAATACTTACAGTGAAAATAACAAGGATCGGATGACTACAACATATATCTTCCATACATCTGATTGTTCAGATATGGGATTTTACTGTAAAACTCCTTTATTTGAACAGCTAAAACCGATAAATTTCGTAAGATATTTTATAAATAATAATACAAAGTCTACTGAGAAAATCGTCAAAATCTATGCTGTATAAGCTTTATCTCCTATAGCACTGATTGTTAAGATACCAGTTTTTGCCATATATCTCCTTTATGTACGAAACTAAACCCAATAAATTGTGTTACCGGTTTACATACCGATCACATAGCGGTGAAAATCACTTAGATTGGTGTCATATAAAGTATATCTTCCATACCTCTGATTGTTTAGATGCGATTTTTTATATAAGTATGTAACTCCTCTATCGATGTATGCAGATGTATTCAAAAGCAGTAATCTGTCAAAGTAAAATTTGCAGATGTTCATGAAAGGTATGAAGCCTTCGGCATAGCCGAAGACAGCGCTGCTCTTACTTGTTTTCTTATAAAAATATGGTCATGCTTTATACAAAGCTTAGAAAAATTCAACAAATTTTCGTCCAAATTTTGAACTTTTTCATCTGAATTTTTAGAATGATAGATCGGTAGAAAAGCAAGTGCAAGTTTTAAGCGGCTAAAAAATCGCGTTGATTTGTAATGATTATTTATTGCGGACGGCTGTTGTACTTTTCACCATATACATAAAAGGGAATTTCTTGTAGAATAAAATGCGCAAGACCGTTTGTAAACAAAATTAAAAAAAAAAAAATAAACACTATATTTTATAAATTACACCTGTTATATGCATAAAACCGCAAAATACGTCGGAAAAAAATTCATTAAAAATTAACGCGATTTTTTATCCGCTTAAAACTTTCACTTGTTTCACTAGAATTGCATACATAACCAATTTATCTGCGCACCTAAAACTTTCTAAAAATTTAGATTAAAAAGTAGAAAATTTAGATGAAATTTTGTTGAATTTTTCTACGTTCTGTATCAATTTTGAAAGTTTGGCTTATGTGGTTTCGATTAAAGCATGAACCATATTTTTATAAAAAAATAACAAACAAATTTTTACTTGAAAAACATTGTAAATATTAAAAACACCATTTACTCACTTTTGATTGCCTGTGTATGTACATATGTGCGTCTAACAAATTATGGTTTGTTATCAAAATACCGATATTATTTAATAAACTTAATATTATATAGTACAAATGTATTTGTAAACTTAATTTCATTAAAATTATTTCTGCTATCAAATTTTCTATTCATGCAAAAAGCCAAACGCATAAATATGTATGTATGTACACATGCATTTGTAAATATGTACATATGTAATGTATGTATGTAACATATATGTCTATGTACATACAAATGTACAATTGGTCGGCTTTCGTCTTCCCCTCGCCGCTCCCATCCACACAAATTATTCAATTTCTGCGAATTGGCAAGTAGCACGCCCAATATTAACCCCGNATCTGAATTTTTAGAATGATAGATCGGTAGAAAAGCAAGTGCAAGTTTTAAGCGGCTAAAAAATCGCGTTGATTTGTAATGATTATTTATTGCGGACGGCTGTTGTACTTTTCACCATATACATAAAAGGGAATTTCTTGTAGAATAAAATGCGCAAGACCGTTTGTAAACAAAATTAAAAAAAAAAAAATAAACACTATATTTTATAAATTACACCTGTTATATGCATAAAACCGCAAAATACGTCGGAAAAAAATTCATTAAAAATTAACGCGATTTTTTATCCGCTTAAAACTTTCACTTGTTTCACTAGAATTGCATACATAACCAATTTATCTGCGCACCTAAAACTTTCTAAAAATTTAGATTAAAAAGTAGAAAATTTAGATGAAATTTTGTTGAATTTTTCTACGTTCTGTATCAATTTTGAAAGTTTGGCTTATGTGGTTTCGATTAAAGCATGAACCATATTTTTATAAAAAAATAACAAACAAATTTTTACTTGAAAAACATTGTAAATATTAAAAACACCATTTACTCACTTTTGATTGCCTGTGTATGTACATATGTGCGTCTAACAAATTATGGTTTGTTATCAAAATACCGATATTATTTAATAAACTTAATATTATATAGTACAAATGTATTTGTAAACTTAATTTCATTAAAATTATTTCTGCTATCAAATTTTCTATTCATGCAAAAAGCCAAACGCATAAATATGTATGTATGTACACATGCATTTGTAAATATGTACATATGTAATGTATGTATGTAACATATATGTCTATGTACATACAAATGTACAATTGGTCGGCTTTCGTCTTCCCCTCGCCGCTCCCATCCACACAAATTATTCAATTTCTGCGAATTGGCAAGTAGCACGCCCAATATTAACCCCGCGTTTACGAAATATTTAGATTTTCGCATAAGTTTGCATTTAATAAAGCAATACTCGTACATTTTGTATGGAGAATAATACTAATTAATTTAAAATTCTGCATGTGACCATGTTCTCGACGATACATGTAACTTTCATAAAGATTACACATAAAAAGCGTTGTAAAATAGTGTGTTATTAACAGCTGGAACCAAAAAAAATTATATCCGCTAAAATGGGTTAAACGCAAACTGGAATTGTCATTTTTATACGCATACATGCATACGTACATATACACATGTACAGTGGAGTAGCACTAGCTTGGACATTGCATTGCTTGTACCTTGATGTGTTTGAATATTTTATGGTACTGACGATTTGCTTACGGATGAGAAATATTAAAAATCGTCCATGCATATACATATGTAAATATATCATTATAAACGCTTTGAAGTATGGAAATTTTTAATATTAAAAAATAAATAAAATAATGTTTTTGTATTTATACAAATGGTGTTCAAGGCACATTGACCCACCTGTACAAAAATCGTGGCGCGTCATTCATAAAAATTTTACAATTTCGGACCGAAAAATGTGAAAACGAGCTAAGTTACCACGTTACATCTGTGAACTTCCGATAAAACCACATAAGCTTGTGATTTTAGAAGTTTTGATTTTATTAAAAAAAATTAATGTATTTTCCTGCAGAAAACGTACACTTTTATTTAATATTTATTAAAATTACACCTTAAAATACTAGTTAGTGGTTGAAATATTGGAAGGGAACAGAGAAATTGAGTGTTTTGTAAAAATTACCAAAATTCGAGATAACTTATTTTACTGGATATAGAGAAATAATTTCCATTTTTCACTTGGCCGGCCTAGATTTCTTCAATTTTACATTTTAGAATTTTTGTGTCGGATTGACAAAGTTGCGCTTGAGGGTGATGAATTTGCGGGGAGATGTACTGCTGTAGTATTTATGAATGAATGATCTTGACCTTGAGAAATATGCGAATGCGTTTATGAATGAAAATAGCAGGGTTCGTATTTGCACACAGATGCTCTGCTCACACACACGCCAGAAACACATTCAACTTGCACTCACTGCTCATACACATGTGTATGCATAAGTGGAAAACAAACTTTACTTACAGAAAAGTGTGTGCTGTTTGTTATTAAGCACATGCACATGTGTGTGAGCCGATTTTTGTACAAATTCCAGCCCCTTCACATGCACATAATATCGAGCCCTAACCGCCAAAATAACGTAAGCGACATTTTTTTCAAAATTTTCTTTTTGATGCAGAAATATTCCTAGAGCATCTAGATGCATTTCTGCATCAAAAAGAAAATTTTGAAAAAAATGTCGCTTACGTTATTTTGGCGGTTAGGGCTCGATATATTCTTAAAAGAGTTTGTTTATTAAACGTTATTTTTTGAAAGACAATTCAATAAAAAGTGAGATGTTTGTTTTTTATATGACAGAAAACATATTAAAAAATTAATTTAAGATTTGAGTTAGAATTCCAAGTGTATAAGTTTCTCTACGCAAAGCACACACATGTGCGTGTGCTTTATATTAATAAAAATAAAGTACACACATGTGCCCGTGCTTTTTACCAAACGGCACACACAGTGTTGCCAACTTTTGAGTTTCAAAAAGCACCAAACCTTCGAAAAAAGAGCGTTATACCTACGGTGACCATAAATATCGATTCAAAATGAAGGACAATTTTTCAAAAATATACCTACATATATTTACGTAGTATAAAAATATCAAAAGAGTATTTATGGTTCTAAAATCTTGATACATTTTAAACTTTAACAATGAATCACGTTTTCTTCATCGATATTAATCTTTTTTTACATGAATATTTATAAATACATATAGTAAAACATATTATAATTACAATAGCTTACACGAAAAGTGAAAATCTTTAAAAGATTATTTTATAGGCAAATTTTGAGTCGTTCAAAACGAAAAGAATACCCTTCTTTTTTTGTTTTTTGGTACTTTTCGCATGAATCGACGTAAACGACGAGTTACAAAGTACCCTTTACAAAAATATATAATTTGTGCAGATTGCGCTCCATAGCATCTACATTTCTAATCCGATTTTCATTATCTTTGGCTCAAAATTTACTGTAATGATATATCTTCTTTATCGAATTTTTAAAATAATGAAAAACATATTCAAATGAAACTCTCACTTTTTTCGACTTTGACGACAAAATGCAAATGGTCGCCTGTAGCACTAATAATTTTCATTGAAGTCGCCACAAGAGGCACATCAATACCCTTCGAGCTGTAAGTCGCTTACGTTGATTTGGAGAATTTTTCATGAGATATTGAAGAAAAGCTACGAAAAGTACCAAAAAACACTTTTTTGAAAAAATCCATCCACTTTCCGGTAATGCGGGACAAATGCAGGACACTTGGAAAAAGTCAGTACATTTTCAAGTTCTTCAGGTTTGAAAAACTACGCAGGACCGACCTTTGAAAAACAGTACGGTCCTGCAAAAAACAGAACGGATGGTCACCGTAGTTATACCGCACTAAAAGCACTAAATTTTTTTTTAATCAAAGGATACTTTTTTTCATACCAGTTTATGGTAAACAAAAGTAAAAAAATAAACAATATTTACTTGTATAAATAAATACACATTCATGATTACGAAGTAATACCGAAGTACTGCACATTAAAACTGGTAAATCTGGAGAAAGAACAATCGAATCGCAACAAACGAAATTGAATTTTGAAGGGGAAGAGTAATACTTTATGACACCCTAAGTAGAAATGAGCGAAACAATTTTTTGTCAATGTTATTGTGGCTTGTTAACATTTTATTTTTAATATTTTTGTTGAGCTTTGTACAATTTTTGTTTTATAATAAACCGTGTTTTTAAACTTAGAGGCTAAGATATCCCAAAATTCTGACGTGGTAGAGAAATTCTGCAGCCAGATTTGGATTCAGCACCGAAAAATCTACAAAAACCGATGAACTCAGGTGGGGAAAAAGTTAAAATTTTTCGAACTAATCAATAATCAAGAAAATAAAAAAAATAATACTTAACCTATCTGCGTGCTAGCATTTTCAATGCGAATACAATTTAACAAGAACGCAAGAACGTGGGTTTGCAACTTCATCTTTTTATTCATGATGGCTTGCATTTCAGTGCATTTAAATTTGTAGATTTTTGTAAATTCAGAAATTTTAGTTCAGAAAAAAGCACTAAAAAGGGCACTAGGCACTAAACCATTTTTTTGGCGTTTTAATTTTCAAAAAGCACTAAATCTAGTGCTTAAAGCACCAAGTTGGCAACTATGGGCACACACATGTGATGTGAGCAAGTTTTTAATTTTTTATATGCACAGCACACGTGTGTGAGCGTAAAATGTTAGGACGTGCTGCGCATGTGTGTGGGAATACGAACCCTGGAAAATACCCTGTAGGGAAACCGCGGACTAGTGAATCAAATTTCTAGTTCCGTACTAGGTCTTTATCGCCAAAAAGGAACTAGTCCGATAGGAACTAGATCCCCACCAGTCGGAAATCGGCGAAAAGTGGTACTTTTGAAAAACTAATTTTTTTCAGTTTTTTTCACTAGAAATCTATATCTAAAGTGACGAATTTAGAAATGGTTCGGAACTATGGAAAAAGGGATGCAGAACGAACTAGTTGTTATTTGTCGAATTTAGAACCAGTTCGGAACTATCGAATAAGGGATGCAGCGGGGGGCTTGTTTACTTTACATAGATATGTGTTCGGCGGCTTTTTCGTTCAAATACGTTTCTATTCTGTGCTTCGCAGATGCTTTTTCATAGCTTGGTAATACAAAACTAAAATTGGTGTTAACATTTCAACATCTTGGGACAGTCTGGAATTTAAGAAATAACAGCGAGTACCTCTGCAAACTAGCTACAGCTAAAGGTATGTAAACGTACATTTCTTACAATCATCCAAACAAATTTAATTTCAAATTGAAAACACATTTCTTCCAAAATAACTTAAAATCGCACACACGGAATAACCAAAAAGATGGAAAAATCATGATACTTTTTTCTTTCGTCTGTCGATTTTAGAACTGGTTCGGAACTATAGAATTTAGGACTAGTTCGGAACTATCGAAAAAGGGATGCAGCAGGGGGCAATTGACACTTCCTAGGACATCGCCATGTTAAATTCGCCAGTTGCTTGCATGCAAAAGAGATTTATCGAGAACCAGTACTGGGTTTAAATGTACTAGAAGCGAACCAGTTCAGATCTAGAGATTTTCACCACAGGGTAGTTATTGTTATATTTGAGTATACGTGTAATTATTTATGTGTGGATGTATGCTGCCGTGAGTTGTACATCCCAGCCAGCAAAATCATCGTAAACAAGCTCGTAACTGGATATTTTCTCGAAGAAAAACCGGATTAAAAATCGTTTATGATAGCCGTTTACGACTCTTTTTCGAGCACTTTTTCGCTTTAAATTGTGCATCGCCTACGAACAGTCGTAAACGGATCGAAAAAGCATTCGTATGCGAATATTTTTACGTCCGTTTTTTAATTGTAAACGAGTCTCGTAAACGATTAATTTACGTTAAAAAAGCGTTTTTCTACACTGCTTTATCTACTGTTTTTGAATGCTAAAAATAAAGGCAATTAATTAATTCAAATTATTGTAGTTCTTTTATTGAATGGAATTATAATTAATAAATATTTATAGTGCCGGATCAAAGTATTGGCACAGAGAATTTTTCGCAATGTATGCAAAGTTTTTTACTTGAATTTCTTTTCGCACATGTATGTACGTTCTTCCATGCAAATTATGTGCGACATTTTTTTTGTTTTTGTATGGAAGAAACTGCGTATAAAAAATTGCCAAAAAACAAAGAGGTTTTCTAGCTATTCAAGCGTGCACTTTATTATACTAAAATTAAATGGGCTATAAAACTGCATACTTAGAATTTTTCTAAAAAATCTGATTTGAAAGTAGAACTTCATACTAACTATATTTTTATAAAAAACAATTAGAGAAGAAATCAGAATAAAAAACTTTGCATTCATGGCGAAAAATTCTCTGTGCCAATATTTTTTCCCGGCACTGTATATGTGAAGATATTTTCAGATAAATAAATATTAACAAACTATCTATTAAAAAATTAACAATTAAATAAGAGGGGTTTAATATATATTAAAAAGTAGCTGAATTAATTTTTTATCTTTTTTGCCGATAGGCTGCCAATTTTTTTTGCCGGTCGTGTGCATATTGGAAGTGCTTCTTTGAAACGGAAATAAAAACTTCTTCGTCGGAGTTAAATTTTTGACGAAAAGCACCTAAGAAAATAAAGTGAAAGATTAAACTCCATTGGAAATCGGAAAATTTAATTAAGTAAAAAGTGGTAATAAATAATATTATTATCCGTACTTCTTATTGCCGCAGTCGTTGCCAAACCAATAGCGCTGCTTTTGGTACCAGTTCCCTTCCACGAGAAAAGTTCTGCTACCTCATCTGTAATAATTTTCCGCCAGCACGTTCTTAAATATTTATCTACATTTAAAATATTTATAGCTTCGAGTTCAGAAACCTATAAAGTGTTTAAAGAATGCAATAAAAATTATTTTATTATGATTAATTTATGTTTTTAGTTACCAATAATTGTTGTTTTTCACTTGAACTCCCAAGGTCTTTTTCATATTCCATAAATGCATGCTTTTCCTTAAATGGGCTTCTTGGTAGATCGCCCTTTGCGTTTGCACCAGTCTGCCAATAAGTCACATACTTAATAACTTTCTTAAATTGAATATTTAACAAACTACTTACCTACTTATAAAATATTGTGATTGGAGAAAAATTGTCAACAAAACTAAAATTTTTTCTTGTGCTGACAAATTACTACAAGCCTCTTTCTATTATATTTTTTTGTTTTATCGTTTACGAGCTTTTCTCTAACTTTTTGGCGATACGAGAATCCCTCGTAAAACATAATGTTCGTAAAATGTACGTTTTCTTGCTGGCTGGGATATTTACATTTGTATATACATACCCTGTGGGGAAATCTCTAGTTCTGAGCTGGGGCGCTTCTAGTACATTTAGACCCAGTACTGGTTCGCGATAAATCTCTTTTGCATGCAAGCAACTGGCGAATTTAACATGGCGATGTCCTAGGAAGTGTCAATTGCCCCCCCCCCCCGCTGCATCCCTTTTTCGATAGTTCCGAACTAGTCCTAAATTCTATAGTTCCGAACCAGTTCTAAAATCGACAGACGAAAGAAAAAAGTATCATGATTTTTCAATCTTTTTGGTTCTTCCGTGTGTGCGATTTTAAGTTATTTTGGAAGAAATGTGTTTTCAATTTGAAATTAAATTTGTTTGAATGATTGTAAGAAATGTACGTTTACATACCTTTAGCTGTAGCTGAGTTTGCAGAGGTGCTCGCTGTTATTTCTTAGATTCCAGACGGTCCCAAGATGTTGAAATGTTAACACAAATTTTAGTTTTGTATTACCAAGCTATGAAAAAGCATCTGCGAAGCACAGAATAGAAGCGTATTTGAACGAAAAAGCCGCCGAACACATATCTATGTAAAGTAAACAAGCCCCCCGCTGCATCCCTTATTCGATAGTTCCGAAATAGTTATAAATTCGACAAATAGGATTTAGTGCGTTCTGCATCCCTTTTTCTATAGTTGCGAACCATTTCTAAATTCGTCACTTAAGATATAGATTTCTAGTGAAAAAAACTGAAAAAATTAGTTTCTTAAAAGTACCACTTTTCGCCGATTTTGGACTGGTGGGGATCTAGTTCCTATCGGACTAGTTCCTTTTTGGCGATAAAGACCTAGTACGGAACTAGATATGTGATTCACTAGTCCGCGGTTTCCCTGCTGGGTATGTGCGTAGTATTTAGGCAGCAATATGCACATATGTATGTATGTACTTATATATGCATGTAAAAACGTTGTCAATTAATGTAGCATCCCAGTAGAACTTGGGAGCATCGTACGATTGCTCGGTGAGTACTCCCTTGGGAGTATACGAATACTCCCCATTGCTCCCTATGATTCTGTGTATAAGCATGTAATTTTGTATACTCCCTTTAACATTGTATGTCCTAGGAGGGCGAGTAATCCCTTTTGTCTCCTAAACGATCAATCGAGGAGCACACACAAAAATATCATCCCACAAACCTCCCAAAGGAGCAATACGGGATTACTCCATAGTAACCTCCCAGAAACATCCCATAAAGACAACAAGAGAGTGCACATAGAAAAACGTCCAATATTTCTCCCGAACGAGCAATAAGTTAGCAACATTTTACACTAGCCAAACAGATTTTGCTATTTATGAATTTTCTTTTATTTAACTTTTTAATCACGTGCATTTGTTCAATATTACAAGATCTTAAATATGAGATCAGATAAAACATAAATAATACATCTTACATAATTGCTTAATTTTAGAATTATATTGCAGATAAACCATATGAAAGTAAAACATAATAATAATAACGGTAAGATAAGCTTTGAAATATATCCACCTATATGCACATATACGTATGCACTCGTATATGATTTCCTGGTGTCAAGGATGCTTGCCTGTTCAGGAATCCACCAAGCGGGGAAATTGTAAAGTTGACTTTTCTCATCTGACGTCTTTGTCACCCATGCGATGTTTAAACCCGGGGGTCATACTTAAATGCTGACACTAATTTGCGCAATCTGAAAAGTATTTAACGGTATATTTATAAGTATGTAATATAATACTTAATATGTTTAAACAAAAGTTGAAGTACATACTAACGGACTTTCATTAAAATCTGTGTGCTATCCAATTTAAATTATTGTGTTCTGTTGTTTTTTTTTCCTATGATAAATTTTTCCGAAAACACAAAATTTCTTTTAAACGAGGTGCGTATTGCTCTCCTATCAATCAAAAAGAATACTCTTCGGACGGACCGAGTACAAAACTGACAAATCTCGTTTATTGCCCCCAAATCATGCCTCAGGGAGCATTTTTTAATTGCTCGCTTAGGAGATCTCTCATTACGCTCCTAAGCGAGCAATATAGTAGTACAAAACCGACAAATCTCGTTTACCGCTCCCAAATTATGCCACAGGGAGCATTATTTCGTCGCTAGCTTAGGAGATCTCCTATTAGACTCCTAAACGAGTAATAAAGGAGTACAAAACTGACACATCTCTCTTATTGCTCACAAATCAGGTTAAGGGGAGTATTCTTTTATTCCTCACATAGGGAGATCTCCCTTCAAGTTCCAGTGGGTATGTACATATAGATATATGTATGCGTGGGAAATGCATTTTCATTTGTCTCCAAAACTATTGGGGCATTTTCGTAGACGAAATAAAGTCGACTCTTAAGTTAAAGTTTGTCAGCCCCAAATAAGAAGAAACGTAAGAACGTTATCAATAAATGATTTTGGAGTATGTGTATGAGTACGGTGACCCTATTAACCAACGTAAAATAAAGGACATTTTTTTTCAAAATGATTTGGGAATACGTACATACAACTTGTACGATAAAAGTACCTTACCCATATCGCAATTTAAATCAAATATTTACCAGTTAATTATATTATTTTGGCCTTATTCATAAAAAATAAAGTAGATTTAAAGAGCTTTATAAATTGACGTTTTCATACATTTTTCTATTTATAAACCTTTTATAATGCTTCTTTATTTTTTATGAATAAGGCCATTTAATTGTACAAGTTCCCCTGCTGTAGCGAAAAATGAAGCCAAATCCTTTTCAAGGACTTCGTCACCCTTTGCTTTAAGATAATTCATACTGCACGACGAAGCCAGCACACGGTGGTTCAAAATTGGAATTTAATGTTCATAATTCACCGGTGCCTACAAGTTCCCCTGCTGTAGCGAAAAATGAAGCCAAATCCTTTTCAAGGACTTCGTCATCCTTTGCTTTAAGATAATTCATACTGCACGACGAAGCCAGCACACGGTGGTTCAAAATTGGAATTTAATGTTCATAATTCACCGGTGCCTTCATTTTTCAACCAATTTTTACTAAAAACCAAAAAAAATATTTCTTTTGGTTAATATTTTTTATAACATTTCAAAAATTTTTTTTGTGTAATTTTTTCGTTTTGGGAGAACCATACAATTGTTTTCAACTAGTCTGCTACTTTTTCTGCATTTTGCACTAATATAATAAGATAAAAATTCATACATCAGGCTCAACTGGTATCTTGCAAATATTGTAATCTTTCATAAAAAAATTAAAATTAATCAAATTAAGGGAAAAATGAAGGCTCCAGTGAATTACGAACACTTAATGCCAGTTTTGAACCACTGTGCAGCAGAGGGTTTATTATTTTCTTTCAGCGCGCAACACGATCTTCCTTTATAGATTGTATAAAGATTACCGATTAAATATAAACCCTTAAGTGGGGGCGAAACAAACTGGCGAAGGTTTTCATTATATTTTGTAAGGGACATTTTTATTTTTCATGTTCTGTGTTTAAAAATTTATTTCTTTATGAAGAATGCAGAGCTGATTTAAAGGACAGTTTAAGAAATAAAAGACAAAGGGCGTCCTTTATTTTGAAAAAAATTATAAAGGACAGGGGGTTAAAATAAAGGACTGTCCTTTAAAATAAAGGACGGATGGTCACCGTATGTATGGGGTACATATCGTCGTCTCAGAAAACGGATGTCGAATGTTACAAAACACGGTTTTGAGAAAATTGACTTTGAAGTTTAAGGTCGAATTAATCCGAAACNGATTACATTTGTATGGGAATTTGTCGTATGTGCCACATACGACAAACGTTTTATGATTAAAAAAAAGGTACGTTTGTATGGGAATTTGTCGTATGTGACGCATTTTCAGCACATACAACAAAAGGCATACCCAATCATTAATATTATGTAACATACGACAAAATGCGCACGAAATATCTCAAAAACTAATGGAGATATAAAAAAATGGATTGCAGAAATCGAAAGAGCATGTCCAACTTAGTAAATCTGCATCAAAATCCCAAAATCGTGATTTTGCACATTCGTCATCCGTTTTCTGAGGCGACGATATATCTACATTTGTAAGTATGCACATATGTACATACATTCAGATGCGATCAACTAACCCACTAGAACTTGAAGGGAGATCTCCCAATTTGAGGATGAAAAGAATACTCCCTTTGGCCTGATTTCGGAGCAATAGGAGAGATTTGTCGGTTTTGACCTCCTTTATAACTCGCTTAGGACTCAAACCGGAGATCTCCTAAGTGAGCAAAAAAAGAATACTCCCAGAGGCATGATTTTGGAGAAATAAACGTTTTTTGTCGATTTTGTACTCCTTTATTACTCGTTTAGGAGCCAAGCAGGAGATCTCCCAAGTGAGGAATAAAACAACACCCCTTGAGGCATGATTTCGGAGCAACAACTGAGATTTGTCGGTTTTGTACTCCGTTATTTCTTAGGAGCAAAAAGCGATGTCTCCTAAGAGAGTAATCCAAGAGTATTCCTCTTGATTGATAGGCGAGCTATAGGCACCTCGTTCAAAAGAAATTTTGTCTTATTGGAAAATTTATCATAAAGAAAACTACAGAAAATAATTCATATAGAAACAATATAAGGAGGATGCAATAATTTAATGTCGATAGCACACATTTAAATGAAGGTTCGTCGGTATGTATTGCAACTTCTGTCAATCGTACGATGCTCCCAAGTTCTACTGGGAATTAGCAACGAACGTGTTCTTTTTTTTTTCATACAAAAAAAATTTTGATCATCTACTATATATATGTGAAAGTATGTATGTATGTATGTATGTGCCAGGTTGCAGTCTAAACGGACGGACATAATCGAACAAAATTTTGCCAGAGTATTGCCATGACACCTGGGCCTATAATAGGGTGAAAAAAAATTGGGATCCGACAAGGGGGCGTGGCATCTCCCATAGGCGTGGAAAATTTTATCAGCTATAACTTCAAAACATAAGTCACATGAAATTTAAATTTGGTATTCAGACATAGATATCTATGGTAGCTGTTCAGAGGAAGGTGTATATAAATGAGTTTGTAAAAGGGGGATATACACATATGTATTCATCTATTAGATAACTCGGATATTTAAAACTGTGTTTTTTTTTTTTTTGAAACCTTACCGTCTTTTGATTATTTTGAGATGGAAATATTAAATAGTTTTTTAATCTCGCGATGCTGTTAAACGAAAAAGGTTCATTCTAAATGAATAAAACTCCTTCCGAATTAAGCACTGTGCGGGAAAAGTGCAGCTATACTAAAACAGCTAATCGAATAGGCAGCTAAACGGAATGTACCGCCGTAGACTAATTTTAATTTAAAAATTTGATCGTTACCTTAATCCATCTAATATTTATAATGGAACAAGATTTGTGTACAAGTGATGATCAATATATACTAGTGAAAGCACGATACAGCTAAAAGTATGGCTCATAAGGAGGCCTCAATGTAATCAAAGAAAATAGTTTGTCTCCTTTAAATTATGCTGAACTGAATATTTGTATTACTGTTATATATTTTTATTTGTTTACCCCGAACTACGTCGGGTGCAGTGCTAGTGTATTATATGGAAGAAAATGCGAACACCATCCACAAAAAAATTTTATGCCGATTTCGTTTCTAACGAAAAATACAACCTTCTCTTTGCCCTCTACGCACAAACACTAAGACGAGGGCGATGAGAAGGCAACATTTTTTGTAGAAACGAAATCGCCATTAAAAAATCAACGGTAATTTTTAACGACTAGAAACTTGCACTTTAGTGTACTTGATTGAATGGGCCACAAAGCGGCATACCCGAAAATTTTCTAAATATTCTAATTAAAAATTTTGATAACAATTCTTTGAAGTTTGATTAATTTTTTTGCAATTTGTGCAAGCATTTCAACTTTTATTATTGTGGTTTCTGTTATAGATTGAATTATATTAAAGGAAATTATTAAAAATAAATAAATAAACATAATTTGCAAACAATATCATTTTGAATTTCGTTGCTAATTAGTTGATCGCATCTGTATGTACTACAAGCATGCGCATGCCTGGAAAATGGATCTACATTTGACTCCAGAACTATTATTTACAAATCTATTATCTCAAAAACAACTTTGAAGTTAACAAGTGCTTTGCATTTGTACATTTTTTGTTGTTAATGCGTCCATATTTAAAGTGAGTTTGTGAAAAATTTGTTGCATTGAAAATAACGTAGCATCTACCATCAAAATCGGTAGAAAAGTAAAAGTCGATTTTTTTCGACCCAAATGTCGACGGCAAGTCATCAATGAGTTTGCCAATTTCATATGCCTGTATCATTTTCACATACATACGTTTTGCAATGCACAATTATGAAAACAAACACTGGCACATATTTTCGAACAAGAGTTTTCATATATGGGTGTTTCCAGCGGAAGGTCCACCACGACAAAAAAAATAAAAGTTTTATATCTAACGTATTTGCGGGCCGATTTGTCTGCTTTAAAATATATACTGGCTATGTAAGTAGAATCATGTTTGCATAAAATGGTCTTCCTAGGTGGTGCCAAGGTCGAGATATTTCGAAAAACCGTATTTATGGTCCGATTTGGTTCGAATTTGGCGTATGTGGTTGAAACATAATAAATCATAGATTTCTAATAAATTGACCCTGAATTGGCGCTGAAGTCAAAATATAAAGTATATTCTACATAAAATACATGTTTTATTTGCGTTGAAAATTCATTTAAAAGCAATATTAACAAAAATATAACGATGGAAATTTATGTCACGTGACGCCACGTCACGTCACGTTTCACACTTGGGGTTGTAAAAGAGAATTGAAACAATTTGCATTAATTCAAAAAACTCTAAAAACAACTAGAATTGCTCCAAATCATATTAAAATAAGTTTCATGAAAATAGCCATCCACAATTCGCAGAGTTTTGCGATTTTGTAAGAAAAGAAAAAATCAACTTCCATTTTTTGTCACGTAACGACACTCTCTTTAAATGCTTATATTTCAGGACCAAGCAGTTCGATTGATTTCATTTTTCGGTTAAATATAGAGCTAATTATGTGCTATACAATGGCCCAAAAAAGTTAAAGAAAACGAATGGTTTTCCTTTTTTGTATCACATTGAAATCGTACGACTGTCACGTGCGCCACCATGGGAATGCCCATATGTAACTAAAAAATTTTAACCAATTTTAATCTTTTTTTATTAAATCAATCGATAAAGAAAAATCAAACCATAATACTTAACATTCATACGAAATCACAAAATGTTATTTCTTGCTCAGCTCAGTTAACTTGCCGCTCTCAATTTTCGATTCGTGTGGTGAACTTCTAGAGCGTTTTTGATAGCTTTTGACAATTCACACGGCTATTCGTAATTGCAGCTTCTCTGTATTTAACGTTCTCTGGAAACAATGATGGGAAAAACTTTAAAATTTACGTGTTCTTTCGAACAAACGTGAGAAATTTAAGTTTGTATACATAAATACCAATGCGAAATTATATTTGATTTGGTAAATGCGAATGCGGGAGGAAAGGTACCAAAGGATTACCTATGTACTTATTGTACTTATAAGTAAATATATATGAATGTGGACTGTAGTATAACGTTTGAGCGGGTAACTGTGTACATATTCGCGGGAAGAGAGAATAGTATATATATACATACATATATGTATTTTCGCAATACGGGATGTTGGCTTGCGGAACTTATTTACATGAAAGCCGCATATATATGTACGAATTTCCGAAAACTTCTTTAACGGACTAAGGGTGCCGTTTTTTTGAAAAAGGCGTACAAGATTTTTACGAATTTTAGGTTATTTTTTTGAAGTACTTTAATGCGATATATGTTTATGTATGGATGTTGCAATCACCGTGGGAACATGTAGCAATAGCAGAAATTTATGCCTACTTACGGTTTACTATAGGGATTTTATCTTTGTTACTTGCTGCTGGTTCGAGGTTTGCTGGCGCAGAAGGACCAAATGGTCGCCTCTTCGTTTCCTTCTTCCAAGGGGGCGCGATGACGTTGGCAGCGTTGACTCCTAGGTATTTGGGGAGATGCTGGTGGATGACGACAGTGGATGTTGTTGTTGTGGTGGACCAAAGCTCACTGGTCGATAGCTCCAAAGCGGGGGCTTTTTGTTGTTCTGAGTGGGGCAATTCGCTATGCGATTGGGCGATGCTTGCCGGAGATTTCCAATTGTCGGCACGACGGGAGCACTACATGAAGCCGGGAGCGAAGGTGGAATTTTATCACCAAACACGGGTCGCGGACCGGCTGCGATTAAACCAACACACGCTGAATCAAAACAACAACCGAATATAATAAAACCACGCAGGTTAACTGGTTAAATTCAAGTGATTGGTTTATTGTATTTTCACAACTTATTTCACGGGTTTTACGAATAAAGAGTAATTTTTCTACAAACTAGATATGCACGAGCTCGAATGTATTAAAATCGAATGTGTTTTTAGTTCTTTTCAGCACGGGTATATATATGTATATATCAGAACAAAACAAATGTCAAAAAAGTCTACACAGATACGAGTAGACAATACATGCGTTGCCACCCGTATCGCCAGATGCTCACATAGCGCCTAGACTATCAGTTTTAGACATATTTACAAATTCACCGCTCAAGATAAAAATTCAATGGAAAAATACAAAATTCATGGCGAACAAATTGTCGCGTTTATATAAAGAAAAAAATTTAATGAGATGATCCGAAGAAGTTAACGGCGAACGTGCTGCCGCGGTGTTCGCATGAACAGCGTATATATATTTTAACAAGAAAATAACTAAAACAATTCACTTCAAAATACAATACATATTTATGGATACAATCTTGTGTAAATGGACAGCTGAGAAAGTGTGCCATTTCGATTCCACAACTCGTGTAACCTATAGCCATTTGGCGGCTTTAATGAATTTCAGTACGTCATACAGGGAGAGGGAGCTTCACTCTGAAACATTCTGCAGGAATGGCTTGCAGACTGTTTTAGCCTCATCCTTGCAAACTGGACACTCGCACAGGAAGTGTTCGACTGTCTTTTGAGTCAGAGTCATCGCAACTACTACACCAAAGCACCAGTGCCCTGTGCACACTGCAGTAAGTTAGTAGGTATATTCTTTGCTCATTCCTAAGAGAGCTTTGGTCTAAGTGGGTTCTGTACGGTTCCACCTCTGCTTAGCCTTGGAGTGATAAATTTCGGTAATGTTGCTTTCATCTCCCTGAGCGAAGCACCCATGTCCACCGCGTGGGACACATTCAGGGCGGAGCCGCACCTTGCAAGTTCGTCCGCTGCCACGTTTCCGCAAATGTCCCTATATGTCAGGAACCATATTTGGGTAATTTCGTTTTGATCAAAGATATAGGCCAGTTCTTCCTATTGGCACAGAATGCGATGGGATCTTTTACTTGATACAAATTTTGACAAAATTTCTTTACAAATAATTTATCAAGAAAAATTGGGCGGTTAATTAATAAAATCAAAGTTCTTTGTAGACGAATATATTTGTGTTCGTATGAAATAGTAGCTTATGGCGGGAGCCTGGCTTTTGTATTATGTACCATTCCCTATATTCTTCAAACCACATGGAATTTTTTAATAAGACGTACCGCCCAATTCTGTGTTTTCTTGATAAATTATTTGTAAAGAAGTTTTATCAAGATTTTTATTGAGTAAAAGCTCCCATCGCATTCTGTGTCAATATTTATAAAATAAAAAGCTACGATTTCCACATGAGGGGAACTGATTTCCACATGAGTGGAACAGATTTCATTGTCACATATGAAAAATATGAATTTAAAAGCAAAAAAGCTTTTGACTGCCGTAGTCGAGTAGGTAGAGATGTCGACTATAAATTCTGTGTGTCGCAGGTTCAATTGCCGGCCATGCAGTGTTTAAATGAGAGAAGCAATTTTTTTAATATACATAATTTATAATTTTCATATGAAATTTCAATTTGTAAAGGCTTGTCAATAGCATTTACAATCTTGATAATTTATCAAGAAAAGAGCTTTTGATTTCTGTGCTAGAATTCCAATTCTTGATAAATAATAAAAAATTGACAAATTATAAAAAAATTTTATTTATCAAGTGCACAGAATCGGGCAGTTAATAAGAATATGGAATTCTCGGAACTGCTTCTTTCACATTTATTTTCCAACAGTTCTTCACCGGCTCGGCGCCAGTGAGTTATTTGCAATCGTATGCTACGGATGGTTGATAATAATAAAACCAACCTTCCGACAAAAGCTACTATTCTATACGAACACAGATACAGTGAACCAAAAAAAAAAACTGGGACGTTCACCAGTTTTTTGTTTGAAAGATAACACAGCCACACAAAAAAAAAAGTATGCGGATCTGGTAACAAGACACACGTATTCCTATGGATTTTGGGGCGCTGAATTCAAATTCGGTGTCAAAAATCACCCATCAGGTCATGGTTAAGATATAACCTCAAAAAATGACGAAAAATCGTGCACTGAGGCAAATAAATTTCAAAATAATGCCATCTCATAATAATGTCTATCTCAGATATTAGACACTGTATGAAAGTCATTATTATTTCAGATGTCATGTAATTGGATAATATTGCTGCAGTTCATGTTGTACGTGTTATATTTGTATGTGTATATTTTTTCAGCCATAAATCTGTAGTTGAGTATGTCGTCAAGGCTGAATATGTAAGTGCTATATTACAAGTGAATGTTGAAATATGCAATTCCTGAAAATGTCGTTGAGGGCGTAAGTAATACATTTGGGTCTTTGTGCTA